>NC_142522.1:31470951-31765951 GCF_964205215.1 Stylophora pistillata
CCACATTTCATAGTTCTTTATATCTATTTCAGGGCTGTGTTTGATGACGTGTTTCTAAGGTGATAGTACAGAAAATGTTCAAAGATATTAGAATCAATGTTGCAGAAAGGAAGGGGAGCTGGAAGGGATGAAGGAATATATAGCGAAATTAAAGCCTTAATTGTGAGTGCATTATCAGGAGTGTTCCAAGGCTTGTGAAGATTACAGAGGAGGTTATATTAAGTTAAGAGTCATAGCAGAATTATTTGAAATTATAAAGGCGTAAAAACTGCTTTGGCTGCTTCGATGTTAGTGATATTTGAAGTCCCTTTTTTTCGGAGAAAAATGGGACTTGAATGCACGATACGCGACGTGTTACTCAAACTTTGTTATAGAACGGAACACTGGGGAACCAGATGGCACACTTGAGTTCAGATCTTGCAACGTCCAAGATGCAGTCCCCTGAAGTCGGAGGACTCTTTTCCCTCCTACTGAAGACCTGCTGGCCCGAAGATAGTACAGAAAAAGAGCTTTCTCAAGATAAGAAGTTGGAACACATTCTCACATGGAAGCCAATGGCACAATATTTTAAGCATTTCGGTACGTTTAGTGGTCTAAACCACCTTAAAGGACTGCAGTCAGTATATTTAAATTGAGTTAAGTTACACAGTACTCCGACTTAGCTGTGTTTGCAGCGCTAATCTATAAGAATAAGTCTAAACTTGTATTTCAGGGAGAGAAACCGGGGTTATCAAAGCATTAGTGTGATTTACTAAATTTGAAGACAATATAGGTACCATAGCCGTAGTGCTGGCGGGCTTAAATGATCGATGTTTTTACTTCATCCTATAGCTGAAACATATGTTAAAACGGATTAGAGTATTTCTACTTAATGAAGAAGAATATTTTCAGAGACTAGCTCTACAAAAGCTGCTGAGCCAAATACTTATCACTGACGTAATTTCACAGGCGCTGGAAGTGTCGGCAATGCTTGCTTACCTAATGGCGGCTTGGAACTTCTTGTTTCTGCGACCTCGCTTGTAGAACATATAGCACTTTGCTTGAGAAGTGGTGAAATTAATGTGAGCACACTACGAATTGTCAGCAAAGACCGTGACAGATTTTTGGAGTTATACTCTTTGCTACCTGAAGTTCCAGAGTACATACCTCTAAATGAGGAAGCCGTGGCTGGCAGTGAAGCTAGCGGAAACCAGCGAGAAACGGCGGATGTGGAGTTCCTTCTTGAAATGCGCGCTGAGGAGCTCGAAGCTTTTGAGAAGGAAAGAGATGCTGTTTCTACTTTCATTCGCATGTGTTCTATTATCCGATCAGGTGTTGTTGAAATACTTTCCTTCCTTCTTGGCCTGTTTACTATGAAACCCCCTCAGCCTCTATGAAACTTGTATATTTTTCCAACACTGTCAGAGCGATGCGGAATTGGTGTATCTCGAGTGGTTTTGATATTCCAACCATTTCGGTAATTCTCTCAATCGTTAAAGTACATTCGTGTTAGTAGTCTCATTGGCGAAATTTTGTCGCAGTTTATTTGAAGAACGATAAAATGCTACAGAAAGATGACCATGGAGAGCTCGAGTTCCGCAAACAAGTGTCGTTTAATTTTCTCTAAAAACTTCGCGAGAGATGAATCTGTGTTCGTGTTAAATCTATTCATAAATACTTCCTTGTGCAATTTCATTTCATGCAACATTCTTATCTATCAAAAAGAGGTAAACAGTAGGTCACACATTCCACTTTATGTCTCTGAAATCAACTGTTGATTGTAAAATTTCACTTTTTAGTGGATATTGACCTACAAAATATCAAGAAGAAACTGGAAATGGACCTGCCTTCTCGTAAAATACTTGAAATTTGCCACAAACGTCGCCATGGAGATGAGCCTGCGATGAAGTTCTTTGATCTTTCTATAAAGAACAAAGGAATGATACAATCTTTAAATGATATTCACCATAGTCTTCTTTTCCGCGACTTTTGGCAAATGTGTGGTCAGAAGGCCGCCGATTTTTGCAGAGATGAGCCAGGGTTTAACGGGACTTTCACGATAGACAAAGTACGAGAGCGTCTTTGGCTGCCGTCCTTTCGAAAATGGCGAGGCCTATGGGAAAGAATCATTAACGGAGAAATCAGTCTTAAAGATGTAGATGAAAAATTCCACAGGTTCCGTGACGATCCCGAAGCTTTAGTCAGGGAAATGAAGGCAGCATTGATTACATTTTCCCATGAAGACGACATAGACACCATTCTTCGTGACCGTGTTGATCAGATCAAACAATGCCACAAATTGAAAGAGTGCGAGGATGCTGCAGCCATGATTTCATATTTTAAAGAAGCAATGGAACTTCAGGGAGACTTCCATTTGCTGGATGATTTTCGCGATCAGGTACAATTTTTAAAGATAATTTAAAATGTTTATATTTCTAGAGAGGAGGTGTCAGTATTTTTTTTTCTTATTAAAAGTAGTGTGTGTAACCACTGCAACGGCTCACCCTTGCAGTAGACGAATGTCGACGGAAAATCTGAGATCTACATTACCATAGTTGCTATCGTGTAGAGCAGTTAACGACCCATCTGCGCTTGTTTTCTTTAAGATGAGTGAAGAGTTTCTGAGACGTCAGCTCGGTTCCATCAGTTATGAGACTTTCCAAATCGCAAGAGCACTTGAAAGTTTCTCACGGCCAATGATTCAATGCTTGAGAACTGTCATTGAATGCAAGGAATACATATTTTGGCTTCGGGAAGAAGTGAAAGGTATCTTGAACTACTTCTTGACATTTCAGTAACTTACTAGAGAACCTTTAGTGGCTGGTGGCGGGTAATTGGAGAGAAGTTAGGACTTATTTACTAACTCATCGGCCGGATCCATTTGCAAAAACGCCTATCGAGGAACGGAGGAGGACTAAGGTAACGAATGACTCAATAACTTACTCATGCAACCTCAGGAGCATGCAGTATTCAGATGTCAGACACGATTCAGTAACTCTTAAAAAACCCATTGTAAAAGTTTGACATTGCGATTCATCTTCAGGGCGAGAGGAAGTAAAAACACTGGTAGATCTGGCGATGATGTCCACTGATGAAAGCGCCATCGAAACCGATCGTGTCTCCTGTCTGCACACCACTGCCCTTGGATTCGCACCTTTCATATTTGACCTAGCGCACAAACATGCTGACTTCGAGCAATTGATGGAGATATGTGAAGGTGTTTGGGAAGAGGTGGAAAGAAACGACACCTTGCCAGAGAAACTGGTGAGATATTTCCACGGGAACTCGATCGCTCAAAAGTTTATTTGCAAAAACTATATTAAAGTTCTTGAGGAAAAGTCAATCAGGTTGGATGAAGGATTTCACGGATTTGACTTTTAACCATAATTTTATGAAATTCTATCGTAACTGTTATAATTCAAGCATTCTTTGAGGAAGGAATTTTCAACCAATTTTACTTTTATTTTCTTTTCTTTATACTAATAACATAAGCTGAAGCAAAAGAAACAAAGTAAGACTAAAACATTTCTGACCACGGCAAAACCAAACTAATTAAGCCGTCGAGCGGTTTGCATTTTTATGTGTCAATATAATGTTGGTAACTTTTCTTAATTAATAATTCTATTAATTCAAATTCATTAGTGTGATTTTTCCTCTTATAATGGGCTTTTTTGAGTAGCTTAAGTACATTTTAATTATAATTGTCCTGAGCGCCTTGTAGGAGAGTGAAACAAAAAAAAAACATACACTTTTGCAAAGATGCTTTTTTGCTTGCTGGCGTGTTGCAGGTTTTTTTTTTTTTTTTTTACCGCGAGGATTTTTTCATCGCTGTGTGAAATGATTCGATGAACAACTTGAAAATGAGCATGGGGAGATCAAATGGTATTATGTTCCATAATTTAATTATTTTTGGAGATAGTGTTTATTTCCTGTTCTTGTAGGAAGATATTAGTGGTCATCTTGAGTGGCTCAAGGGAATCAAGGATGAGCATGCCATGTCGTCTCTCAAATTGGCTCAAGCTATCAACGAAAGAGGAATTTATTTTATAGGGACGTTGGACAACCGGATATCAACTCGGCCCTGTGACAAGACAAATGTTAACTCTGTTATTAGCCTACGACTACTACCAGAAAAGGAAATTGGTCAGGCAAGAGAATTCAATCTGGAGAAACTTCGAGAACTACAAAGTAAACTGGCTCTCATTTCAGGAAAGGATTCACAGGGTCAGGAGGCCATACAAAATTTTGGAGAGGTGAATTATCAGTGTAGCTTCAGGCAAAGTACGCGAACGCTGTTTCATAAGTTGAACGTGAATATTTTGGTATCGCACTAAACCTTGCTACGGAACACATTGATAAGGCAACAACTGAAGCTTAACCTTCGGTTCATTTTATAAGTTTAAGTTGTGCTTATAAGTTGTACAGTATTTTACCTTTACTTCCCATCCACGTCCTTTTATCTCATTTCGTAAGTCTCTTGGCAAGTTGGTATAATTGGCTCATCTTTCATTGAAGGTTTCAGTAAATTTTCATGATGTTGCTGCTGTCCTATTTAATCATTTGGTTTTTTTAAGTAACTATGTTAAAGTGAATTCGATGTTGTGAATGACTGCCAACCATATTCAGTGCTTCATTTGGACTTCTCAGATGTAAAAAAGTGGGTTTACGGGAGAATAGAAAGCCGAAAAAAAAAAAAGATGTAGAAGGTCCGATCAATGTTTTAACACTATTTAACAAATGGTAAACACCACAGCGTACACTATTGAGTTATGGATGCACGCGGGAGGTTGCTAAGCACGAAAGAAGCGTAAGAGTCGCTCGAGGCGATAGCCGAGAGCGACTCTAGCTTCTTGAGTGCTTAGCAAACCTCCCAAGTGCATCCATAACTCAATAGTGTACGCTGTGGTGTTTACCATTTGTTTTATAACATAACATTGATACATTGTAGCTAAAGAGTTCCCTTTTATTTAACAAATCTTACGTGACCAGAAAAAACAAACGCGCGCGGAAAAATAGTCTTTGCATTTGCTAACGTCAGCAGCGTACACCGATGGGCAAATGGGGGACGCTAAATTGACCAATCAGAGCGCGCGCTTTACTTTGGTTATGTTATAAAGCTAGTTAAACCATAAACTTAATGTTTCGATTTAGCATTGTGGACGCTTATTTACTTTTGATACCTCAAGGGAGGGCACTCATTCGAAAAGGAGCGATTACTTCTTTTTTCAGAAAGAGCAGAATGTGAAACAACGCGTAAATGTTTATTTGACCGAGGATTAGGACTTGAAAACCGACTAGCCAAGCAATCGTCCCAAAATTTTAAGACGGGATCTTTCGTTTGAAGGAACTGTGCACTGATGCCTCATAATAATCGAGAGACTGAGACAAAGACCACTTTTTTGTCCTGAGGCTTTAAGTGAGCAATTAAAGGAAGTTGTACCACGGTTGATCTCAATTTACATGTAGTCTAACAGTGCTTTCATTGAAACAGAATAGGGGCGTTTATTGGAATAGGGGCCCTTACTGTAATTTGAGTGCTTACTCAGTAGGGGCACTTCTTAACAAAAACAAATTAGGGGAGGGGCGCTTATTGGAAGGAGGTTGCTGAATGGAATTAATCATGAGGGTATTTAAAAAATAATGCATGGGGATGGATTATTGTTTCTTTTTTTTAACCATTCTTACAATAAAACCCACAAAATAGCATATTTTCACTTACGTCTATCTTTCTAGTTACTACAAGGCGTTGTTCAACTTGGACAGTCTTATGTGAATCTCTGTGAAATTGGTGACGTGTCTCACCTCGGCTGGAAGGAAGAATTTAAATGTAAAAGTATCATGGGGAAGAAGATCGTTGATGACATCCAGTCAAAGAGCAAAGAATTCGATCAACGTTACAAAGGCTGTAAAGAGCACATCAACTCGCTTAGAAAGAAGTACCACGAGTTGAACTTTTTCACAATACAACAGCTCCTTTTCTTGCGCAAGGAACTCGCTAGTTTGAAACACGGTTCTACCATGGAATATCTAAGTCTTCAAGTCTACAGTCTTCTTGAGAAAGTGTTTCCAGGTATTCATCGGTCATTATTACAGAACGTTTTTCTGGATGCGGGGATCCTATCGCCACATTTTGATCACGGCAGCAATGGAGACACTCTGAGGGATACAAGTCAAATTGCATCCTTATCAAGTCTAGACGGTAAAGACAACTCCACAACTGAAGTGCAGATTATCGAAAAATTCGAGAACCTCCTTAAAAATTTGGAGAAGCTAAGTCACTCAGAACCTGAACGTCTAGCCGTGGCAGCTCTTATTAACAATTTGGAAGGTAGTGAGATTGATCTTCTTGTGTGGTGTGTTCAAAACATGGGAGACAGTGAGCATGACCTTGTTGACGAACTCTATGAGAGAGCCTCAGGAGATCCCAGATTTCATAAGATTGTAGATCAGAAGGCCGAGCCAGATGCAGAGATTCTGCAATCATCCCAGAATTCTGATTGTGACCAAATAAGGTGACTAAGTTAAGTATACATAATTATAAAATAACCACTGAATAAATATTGCTAATAATTTTGATTGTTCGAACTGTTAAATAGTTACATCTGCTCATCGTGATAACTTGAGTCGTTTTCTGCGTCATGCAGAGGGAAACTACAGGATGATATTTTTTAAGACCGGATAACTAGGCCATAATTAACGATGATGTTTTAGTATGGAAAAAATTATCAGAGATTCAAATTACGAAATTGACAAATTTAGGCTGAGGTTTTCAAGTTGCACAATCCGAGTTTTTAACTCTTTCAAAGGAGTGTGGACTGTATCTGAAAGCCAAAATGCGTAATTGTTGTTTACAGCTTGAGTGGCTTTTAGCGAGGATTTTTGTAGTGCTATTGCTGTGTCCGGTCATATAGTCCAATCAATAGGAAACAAAAAAAAATTTTACCCAGCAGAAAATTCTAAATGTTTTAAGGAAGTGTCAATGTAATCTTACCCGGATGAAATTGGAGGAAATTGATTAGATCTACCTCAAGGGACACCAGGGTACATACAGTTAGCGTTCTTGAAATTTGTGCTCGATTTACAATCGACATGATGAAATAAAGATACTGTCATTTTTTTTTATTTTGTTGCAACTTTTTGTGACTTAAGCCGTTTTCAAGTTTTTCTTCAGCAACTATTCAAGCATCTGTTGTTTTTTGTTGATGTGGCAGTGTACCAGGAAGCAGTGATGATGAGTTGAGCTTGCCTGACGAGCCGAACCTGGACGAAACAAAAGGGGGCACTTTCTTAAGTCTGGAAGAAATGGGGGTATTTCTGTCCCGCTTGGCAGCCCAAAACGGTATTCGTATACTGTATGATTTATTAGTCATAGCTCATGTTGCCTTCAATCGAGTTTTAACTTTCTCTCCATGCACCCAAGAATAGTTCTGGTTGAGTTTTTAACAACTTTACCTAGGATTACTTCAGAAATTGGTAGGCACTTTTACAAGGTTTTTATGAGAATAGTTTGGAGGAAGAACTCATTTCTATCTTAGTTTCTTATCATCGTAAAATGTGAGCTCCTGCTCTCAATAAAATTATGGCAGGGATATGTCTTACGGGCCATGATTATTTTTCAAGAAGATTTGTGATATAAAGCAGCCATTGCATAAGTGTCTTTTCTTCATTATAGGAGGAAGTCCTGAAACACGAGCTTTTCCAAGTTACTTGAAAAAAGGACACCCAAACCTCGTGCTCGTAAGCGAGGGTAAGTCATGAAGATGCTAGATTAGCCGGAGTAGTTTCTTGATATTACAACTTTTCCTGTTTACATACCCATAACTAAGCTACGCATAGCCTTTGAGTCAAATCGCTATCAATTTTTGGCGGCCAGTTTGTTGTGGTGGCGAATTGACTAGATACCAACTAACCAGTTCTTCTGCGCGAATTTCACTAGGCCGCATGTACTGGAAAGGGAGATAGAGTTTTATTTTCTTCTTAAGTGCATTAAAAGTCACGAGATTAGATATTCATTTGACTGGTTTTAAAAAAGAAATACTGCCGTAACAATATTTTTACAAAAGATAGCTATCTGAATGAGTTGGAACTTATCTATCACCTATCATTTACCAACTTTTCTTTTTAAACTTTAACCTACCCTATCTCTATTTTGTCCATTAATCCTGGTCATCTTTTAATTTGTTTATTTGCAATTCTCTTCATTGTAGAACAAATATTTGCTGCTGTTCTAAACCTTTATATGGAAGAGAGAGCTCAGAGTTTGCCAAAGAGTGACGAAGTTCTTGTGTGCACCTCTGAGACAACACCCGAAGAGGTAATAGTGGTGTCGGTGAAGTGAACATTCATTGTAACCTAAACATTGTGCGAGCAGAAAAGCCTTTGATCAAGTCACCCGTGAGCGGAAATTTCATAAAATACTATTTCTATTGTTCGGGCGACTTGTGTAACGGGACCCATCGGCCTCTTAGAAACGTTTGGGTGATTCAAATGATATAAGCATTCACAATGGTCAACTATTGTCTAGGTTGAGTTGCTATGGCGTCGAGCCCTGGTAAGCGATGGAAAAAAATTGCATTGTCTAGTGAATGGCGACGTGTTAGACTATGATGTCAGCCAAAAGGTGGTGGACAGTTTACACACATTAATGCAAGATTATTCCCACCCCAAAAGTAAGTATTGCTTGACAATTTTCGCCTCGGCTTGGTGCTTTCGTATGTTCTAAGAGATGTACATAGATATTTTTTGTAAAGCTCTTTCTTCAGTTTCTTTTTCCTTTTCCTTGATAAACTAACAGCGGCTGCTGAAAAGAAAACGTAAAAAATCAACGTAAGGAAACTTAAGATTTGCGTCCCCTTATTTACCTTCTTTAATATTTCAATATCTTCAGACTTGGCCCTTGTTGTTCTATGTAGTAGTGAAAACGAAGAGCGAGCTCATATAATCTCCTGCTTGGAACAATACAAAGTACCAATGCCCAGATATCCTCGACCAGATGAGCTCCGTAGGTACCTCGAGAAACAGCTTAGAGTGCCAGAGCAAAGGCCTGGCGAATATCATGAGAAGCCAGTTATTTGGAGTCCAGCTGCACAAGTTGGTCGAGCGGCCAAGTAGGTCTATCTCTATATCTTATTTCAAATAACAGGATGAAAAAATTTAATATTTGTAACAATCGCTTTAACCAGAGACATTGCGTTCGTCATGTTTCAGCGAAACCTTTCGTAGTTAATGGAGTAAGAATTTTAATGTTTTTCAGATATACTGTAAATGGATGAGAATGAGAGACGAGAAGCGTGTTCGTACAGCGCTCTAAAAGATGCATGATATTCAGAGGAGATAAGGATGTTTAACCAGATTATGCGAAAATTGCAGGTTACGAAACTAATAATATCCCAAGGGACAATTAGCGTCAAAACCTTCAGTCCACACTCCAATCCCCTCTGTACGATTGAAGCAAAATCTGATGCATTTTAATTCAGTAATTCTAAACCATTTATTTCTGATGATAGCCGGAATGGGGTGAACTATCTGACCAAATGGAGTTATATTTCTTTTTTCGTTAAATTCAAAGAACTACCTGCCTTTTTCTTTCTCGGAGGCGAACAATGTCCTATGCTCACTAACTGAACGATGCATGCACCTTTTTTTTTAAGCTTAAACGTTCGAGTAGTATCCTCTGAGAACTCTGGAGTAGGAAAAAGTTTGGTGGCACAGAGGTTGGCCGAAGAGGTGGCAGCCTTACGGAACAATCGGCTTGTTGTCGAGACAATGGACGAGGAGTATGAAAAACCACCTCTCTTGCGTGTGACAATTCCTTTCCACGAAAAACATTCACGGGCCGCAGATGTTGTTGGTTTCTTTCTACCCCATGCTCTCCCTTCAGATCTACCTTTGTCCAGGGTTTTTCACCTCGACCGTTCCTCTGCGGTGCGTTTTTAAAATAGATTTATCTTCTTAATTAATTCTACACTATTTTAATAATCAACTGAACCATTTGTTAATCACCGAGATCACTGCTCACTTTGACGATATTCTTTTCGAGAAGCAACGTCACAGTAAGTGCAGGGTTTTAATTACTTTTTTAAGTTGTCAACTTTCATGATCTACAAATATGCATTGCGAGAATGAGCACAGCGACTTGTTTCCTGCAAAATTGAGTAATAGGTTTCATTTGTTTGTTTAATTTAAGAGCAAGCCTAACTGCTTCGTTAAAGAGATTCCTGTTATACTCAAGCTAGTCCCGAATTTAAACGTAGAAAAACTGTTTCTCGAGGTCTTCGCTTGGTTAACTGATTTGGTCAACTCTATCAGAGCCTCGATTTCGCCATCTTATGACAATTATCATTTTCTTCAACCGGAGCAATAAATTATTTAACGTTCCTTATTTTCCTAAGCAAAGGAGAGACATGCGAGGATGGACACAGACACAATATACACTTCACAGTTGGAGGGAGGAGGGTGTTCACAGCTGGGAGGGGTCTACTCACATTTTTGGGTAGTTCGAGATGATGAATACCCGAGCAGAATTAAAGTAGGCAGATATCATGATTTCCTAAAAGTATGCTTTTTCAATAGGTCACGCCAGAATTTGAAACACTGCTGTTTAATTTGCTGATCTTGGGTGAGCTGACAGATGACTGTGGGCGCGTTTGGAGGAGGAATTCTTACGACTTGTATATCTTGGAAATTACTCACTCTACCTCTATGGTATCGTTTTTTTCTTATGTACTATTAAGGTGTTGACACATCGGATGGTTTTATTTGAACACTGAAGCCTGGAAACAGACAAAGAGCCTTATCGCTTCGTTCGACTTGAAAAATCGTCTAATGAGTCCCAGGTTTTGGTTACTTTCAAAATTTTCCCATGTATTAAAAAGGAAAATAACTTGCGGATTTTTTCTCTCGTCTCTCAATAAATAGAAGCCAAAAGAGTCAGGGGCATGCAAGTTTCATGAGCTTCTCCCGCAAGTCAGATGTTGTCTTCCGGAAGACACTATTAGTTACTTGAGGAAAGGCCATGGTAGGTTTAAATTTATTCTTGATTCACCTAAAAATTAAAAATTGTTTGTACAAATTTAGGTCGGTGTACTCTTCAACTTGCGTTATGAGGAGGATGAACTGGAATTTGATTCATATCATTTACAGCTTTGTGTTGACCCGGAATAAAATTTAAGTTGGGAATTTTTATCCTTTCCCTTTGCTTTCCATGTGTTGTAGTTGTAAAAGCTAACGTAATATTTACTGTATTTTTACGATTTTCAGTTTGCCTAATGAGTGTAGAGGAATTCTAATGACACTTTTACAACTTAGTTACACGTGTATTTTTACCAGAGCAAGGAGGAATTAGCCCGTCCTTTGATGAAGAAGAATTGCTGAGCGACGCAGTTCAGCGTGTCTGGTGGTATCTTCACTTGTTTGAAACGAACCCTAAGCGCATCCAGAAGCACTGCTTTAACCCTCAAAGGAAACGCAAGGAACCAGTAGAATGTCTTGAAACGCTAATAAGGTTTGCAACTTAAATTATGCGAGTTAAGTCATTTGTCTAAGAGAAAGATGGTCTTTCGAAAACCTAATCCTTGGGTCTTTTTTCACCTTTTCTTTTTGTTGGGTGCTAACAGTGCCGAACGATGTTTCCAACGCGCTTCTTTAAAGTTCGTTGTTTAAGAAAACGTTCAATATACCTGTGAGTGTAATGACAAGTTGAAGGTTCTTGCCGTTTTGTCTTTATAGTACTCATAGCGTCTTTACGTTTGTTAGGAATTGTGGAGTACCGAACCCATCCTGGTCAGAGCTTCGTAATTTCGTGAACTTTTTGAACTACCAACTAAGGGACTGTGAGGAAAGTACCTTCTGCGAGCCGTTGTTAACTGACGACACCTTGCAAGGATTCAAGACCTTTGTGGTCAAATTTATGATAATTATGTCCGAGGTAAGAAAAGTATTCAAAAGACAGCTATATCAGCGGTAAACATTGAATAGTCGCAGATACATGCTTTAACAAACATCATTGAGTACTGCTTACACTGAGTCGCTCTGTATCAGGATTTTGCAATGCGATCATTGACAGACAAAGAAGACCATGCATTTGAGGACTCTCGAGAGGAAACTGCCAAATCATACGAGGAGCAAGACATTGTTCCTTTCCAACTGCGAAGGCGATGGGAGAACAGGTAAAACTTACGTTCCTATTTATGGATTACCCCATTTGTGTTGCAGATTACCCCATTCTATTGAAGTGAGCTTTAAAATTAAGATTTTAACCCTAGTAATTCCTGCTTGTTTCTCATCTAAACTTAGCCCTCATCCATACATATTTTTTAACCCGGATCATGTGACCATGACTTTCCTGGGATTCCAAGTTGATCAAGATGGAAATCTTCTGGATCCCAAAACCAAAGAGATCATTGAGCGAAATATCATATCAAGACCCCTTCGAACGGGACTTCATGTGCAGAAAGTGGATTTGGACAACGACTTTGAGTCGTATTCGAAGTAGGTATCTAGTGCCAACCATTTGAAGAATTTAATCAATGGCTTTGCATACAAGTTATTTCTGTGGAGTGCAAGCTAAATTTAAGCCACTAGCGGTGCAGTTTTCGTACTTGTAAAACTGTCAAAATTTTTCCGCGCTTTTCAAGGAAATGCTTTTCGCTGCATACATCGGAAATTCAAAGAGCCGACAGGAATTACACGTTAAAATTTTCCTTATAACAGTACTGACTCCCTTGTTCAATCATCCTTAAGTTTTGTCCTAAATTCTATTGTTCAAAATCAGGCACTACTGCCTTAAGGTTCCATTTTCGTGGCGCACAACCCATATAACGGTAGAGCGTTTTTTTTTTTTTTTTTTTTAATACTTGTCACAGTTGCCAGGTGATGACATGAACGGCCCTCCCAAAATAATTCTTATGTGAAGTGAGTCATCTTATTGGTTCAAATGCAGTTTAAATAGAGGTTTATGATTGTTCTCTTTACAGGGGTGACAAAATTCAATTGCTGTGTTCTGTCATGGGGATCGAGTGTGGTTATGACCCGGATGAGTCATACGAACTAACGGGTGATAATGTGAAGAAAATTCTGGCCATCCATATGAGGTTCAGATGTAATATCCCAGTTGTGATCATGGGTGAAACAGGATGTGGAAAGACAAGACTTATTCGATACTTGTGCGGACTACAGACTGAAGGAGAGGTGGCAGAACGTAGAAATATGATCTTAATGAAGGTACAACCATAGAAAATATCTCCTGTTTTGAAGTGAAATGCTGTTAATGAATAACTTATAAGTTTGTGTAATGCAACTACGCAGCTTGGTAACATACAATAAAAGTTTAATCTCCGTTTGGAGGAAACTTCCGGAATTGGTTAAAGAGTTAAAAAAGGGTTGTTTCACTTGTGAAGGCAACAGATACATTAACAGGTTATGGAGAGTTTTTTAATATTTGTAATAATTTGGTACCTTAAAGTCGGTACCAAAATGCATATCCTTTGGTGTGGGTTTCAGAATTTTCCCCGAGTAGAGTTGTCCCAAAAGGGAAATCAAGTACTCAATAATGAGTTTATAGCATGGGAGCATGACCCACATCCTCTTAGTTAATATTTAGGTTCCCCTTCAGTCATGTTATCAGTTTTTGTTATTGCTATTGTTTACGGTCTTTTGTAGAGAGATATTAGTTCTATCGCAACTATTTGTCGTACGAAAAGAAGGAAACTCCTTCAGATTAAGGATCAGATACTGAGTCCCCCAGGTTGTAATTTTTCCATAGGTAGTTTCATACTTGAATTTAGGAATTCTCGAAGGTCTTCGAATAACATTCCAAGGTTACGATATTTCGTCAAGATATCAAATCTTGGTGAGTTAATTCGTTCCTCACCCTTGAACTGCCCAAACACCCAAACAGCATGCTAGAAAATTGTATCTAACAACACGTAAGCCGTACAGCTTCGGGGATAAAGACCAGTATGAGGGGTTCGGTATCTCGGCCTGTAACTCTGCTTCTATGTCATTTAAACCGGAAGAGGTTTATTTAAATACGCGCGAGACTTGATGCCTGTTTTCACTAGATCCATGGCGGCACCACTTACAAAGACATTGAAAGAAACGTACTTCACGCTGAGACAGTGGCTGACAAGAATGAACTTAGCGGGAAAAAAATGGACACCATTTTGTTTTTTGATGAGGCGAACACCACTGACGCTTTGGGAATGATAAAAGAGATTATGGTGGATCGAAGGTGTAATGGTCGTCCCCTGCGTGACAATCTGAAATTCGTTGCGGCTTGCAATCCATATCGGAAGTAAGTTTAGTGCTGACACTATGAAATCGGTGATTATAAAATTAGATCGATGGATGATGGAAAATTGTCAGGCAAACCTGACCCACTACATAGTTTTGTTCATGCATCATTAAACAACGGCAAAGCCTGACTAAAAGGTCTTTTTCGGCAGGCATACGAAAGAAATGATACATAAACTAGAGACGGCAGGATTGGGCTATCACATCACGGCGGATGAAACTACTGAACGCCTCGGTAAGATATTGAGCTGAAAGGGCTTGAAAGATGACATCATTTAACCATTTTAGTTGATTTTACTATTATTGTGCAATTTTATAGGTGGAATTCCGCTGCGTCACCTTGTTTATCGAGTGCATGCTTTGCCAGAAAGCATGCGCAGTCTTGTGTGGGATTTTGGGCAGTTGAATGCGGAAGTGGAAGAGCTTTACACTCGTCAAATTGTTGGAAAATATGTGAGCAGATGTCCTTATGGTTTAAAAACGCGATGTATTCTAGTGCGTTTGAAGTGAGAGAATAGTTGGTATTCCCTTTCGTCTATATACTATTCGTTTCTGATGTTAAAATGAGTCACATCATATTATTTTGGATAATTTTAATCTCCAAGAAAGTTACCAAGAGGGAAAGACTGAAAACCCTAAAGAAGATATCTTGGTAATGAGGATAAACGTCAAAAATGGTAGCAGAAGTTACTTACACGGTTACGGACAGCGGAGAATAGCAAAGGTTGCGAAAGACGGGTTTGAAAGGCTTTGCCTAAACAGTTTAAGATAGACACACTGTGCGGCAATTCTTTTAACATCTCCTTTCTTTAAATCTTGCGAGTAGAAAGACAAAATCTCGACAGTTTCACAATTATGAATTCCCCTCAAATTTTTTGCTGAACGTAATGTTTTTTCAATTAAAGGATATTTGCATCTTTTTAAAGGTACGTGAAGGTCGTCTTCCGGGAGATGAAAACTGGGTTATCGCCATAGCAGCAGTTTTAACAGCCTCCCAGCAATTCATGAGAAATAAAAAGGTGCTTTGCTAATGTATCTGTTGAAAGTCTTATTACTTTTCCATAATCTTTTAACTAATGCAAACCATTTCAATTATTACATTTTGCGCCTTTTCAAAAATATCTTCCCGCAGTTTTTATTGTAACTCACTACAGTTTGGTACGAAGTAGATGTATAAAGTGCTAAGTGGATGATATTGCTGTATTTTCTGGGTTTATTAATGGCTAATCATCCCCGAACCAACCAATCATCGCACACAAATAGCTCCATTCGCCTGTGGGGTATATACAGAAAGATTTCAACCATAACCTTATAATTTTACAACATGGTTCCATTTTATTTCAGGATGAGTGTAGTTTTGTGAGTTTACGTGATGTTAAACGAGCCATGGAGGTCATGGTTTGGTTTTACCAACACTTTCAAGATTTTTCTGATTTGATGAAAGAGGAGCAAAGTGAAAATGAAGAAGAAAGTAGTAATGAGAGTGAATCTGAATCTGAAGAAGTCTCAACTAATGTCAGTAGAACTCCTTCTGATTCTGAAGACGACCAATGCGGTCAGGAAAAAACTACAACGACAATTCAAGACGCCAGACAGAGTCTCCGAGATCACGTTTTAGAAGTTAATTCCATAAGAAATGGGGAAGAGCGACCTACAGTTAGTCAGTTCATTTGTGATTCCAAAGAAACGGCATCTGTAGTGGGCGAGCCTACGCAAGTGTTTTCAAGGGCCGTTCCTCTGGAAATGCTCGACTATGCAGACAAAAGAGGAAGAGAAGAGCGACCCTCTGTTAGCAAGTCCATGTATGAGCCAAATTTCTCTTTTGCTTTAAAGGAAACAGCTTCTGCAGAGTGTGAGCCCTCGCAAGTGTTTTCAAGGGCCAATCCTCCGGATATATTGAACTTCCCAGAACCCTTTGTTGTACCGCTTGGAGAAGAAATCGTAAGCACTGTTCTCCATGTTACTCATAACGATTCTGTAACAAACGTAAAAAGTCTTGTAATTAGCAATTGTATATGTCTCCTGTTAGTGCTATGTTTTCAATTTTTCCGATGCTAAACGTTTTCTTGGTACCGTCCTCGCAATAGACAACAGATATAATTTGCTCTTTTCCTTTATAATTTTGCAGCCCTACTCTTCTTAACGTTAAAGACCATCACAGCCTCATGTGTTATACCCTTCCATCCACTCATTTTTTTCAAAATCTTTGCTTAATAACAAGTGCATAATAGAAAGGTTGTGATTGATTGCAATGAAACCTACCGAAGAGAGGCTATTGTTCAGAGTGAAACTTTATTCGAACGCTAATTGTTTTCAGGGTGATATCAGCGACAGTATTGACCCGCTCACTTGGTCTTTGATTCTTGCTCTTGGTATTTGTTACCAAGCACGATTAACAGAGAGGAAAGAATTCCGCGGGGCAGTAGCAAAATCATTTCGACCACCATGCAGGCTTCCCGGCGGAGCTGCAAGGATTGAACGGGAGATAAATCGGTAATATTGAATCTTAAACGATATTATCTAAATGATATCGTTTACTCTAAAATGAAGCTTCTAGGTGAAAGGGAAGCAACAGTCACCAAAAATTATTACAATTTTTAGCCAAAGGAGATAAAGAATCTATTAGAAATATGTATTTGTAGCCTGAGTTAAGGATGAGCGTTTTCAGCCAAATGGACCCGGAGTTTCCCATGAATCACTGAGAAGTTTAGCGACTCTTGGCCCAGGAAGCCTGTGAAATAAAGGCGTTTATTTATCTAGTTAGCTTGCTGAAAACTAGACTTTCGGGAACACGTGTAATGACCGGAAGTATATCATTTGACAACAGCTTATCGTTTTTTTTTCATTCCACGAGAGTCAGTATGGATCGAATCAGTCGTATCAAGGTAGTCACAATAAAATTAAATGGTGTCTGTAACTCTATTTAAAGATGTCAAGAAGCTTTGATGGAACAGCTGGAACTTGGACCTAACATCGCCTGCAATGAGGCCTTAAGAGAAAATGTGTTCATGATGGTGGTGTGTATTGAGCTTAGGATCCCATTATTCGTCGTCGGTAAGCCGGGCAGCTCTAAATCACTAGCGAAGACTGTTGTTGCGGACAATATGCAGGGAGGAAGATCCAAACATGGCCTTTTCAAACGTTTTAAACAGGTATGAGCAAAGCATGCAGGGCTGTCCGACACTAAAGCTTCTTAAAAGGTTCCAATTATTTTGAATCACCGATTTGAAACTTGATCCATAATTTTTTTTCATTATTATCTTGGGAATGGGACTGTAATTATTTTTTACCGTAGTTGGTGATTAAGGCTAAACTTAGTTGTCTGTGCATAGGACGCGGAGTAACGTGTCTCCTAACATTTTTAACAGATTCAGTTGGTATCATATCAGTGTAGCCCACAGTCTACCCCTGAGGGAATATTGGCAACATTTCAACAATGCAGTGAACTGCAGGAAAGTAAAAACGAGGGAAACACTTCAGACACGTTTGCTTCTGTGGTGGTGCTAGATGAAGTAGGACTGGCGGAGGACTCACCCCAAATGCCCTTAAAAACTCTACATCCCCTCCTGGAAGACGATGACCAAAGTGACGCGTTTGTGATCCAGACTGGAAAGAATTTTGCACGTGTTGCTTTCATTGGTCTGTCTAACTGGGCCTTGGACCCTGCTAAAATGAACCGCGGGATAATGCTTTGCCGCAATGAGCCTGACGAAGACGAACTAGTGGAAACCGCAAGGTAGAGCTTTTAATTTTGTACATTATTTGTAATCGACTTAGTTTGACAATTTAGAATGAAAACATAGTCTCTTAAGGCGAAGCAAAAAGAAGACCTAGCTGGTCACGGGAAGTCAGTCACCGAGGATAACAGTAAAGAGGCAATGTCACGCGATTTTCGTGTTTCTGCTTTCGAACTAACACATTAGCAATTGCGAGATTTAGTTCCAGTCACAGTGACATTCACCTCAGGTTCTTCCCCGCTGATTTAATTTATCAATTGTTCATTGTAGGGGTATTTGTGGAAGTGATAAGGACATCGTGACTCATATAGAACCCCTTATAAATTCGTTGGTCTGTGGCTACAAAGAGCTTTACGACAAACAGAAAGAATTGAGGAAACTGAAAGAAGGAAAGAAAGACGAATTTTTTGGACTTCGGGACTTCTACAGGTTTGATAGCGTTGATTACAGCTACTTAATCGATTAATTTATAAGTGATTTGCGGTAATTTTCTTTTGCTTGTGTTTTAACTCAGTCTTGTAAAGATGATCGTCTCCATTGCAAAGAATTCGAAAGAGAAACGTCCACCAAACGGGAAGGAGCTCGAACACGCCGTTAAGAGAAATTTCAGTGGCTTAGTGGACAACAAAGAGGATTTTAAGCCTGTTAAAATTCTCATGGAAAATATTGTCCGAGAGGAATATTTGCAGGTTAAAATACTGTTCTTTTGTTTTCAACATTTTAGTAAGGTGTACCTTAAACAAAATTTCCAACGATTCCTTGCACAGACGTTTTGTTTATTGGTGATAGTTGTTACATAGCCGAAGTTATGGTCCGTTTGTTTCCTCACCATAAGAATGGACTCTTCACTTACAGGATGAAGATGAATTCATGGAAGACGGGTCTCTAGAGCTTATCCGGGAAAGCCTAAACCGGGATAGTGTGATGGGGTAGGTCCCGATACCGCACTTTATAAGTACAAATACAAAAATATCTTCTCCGTGCTATTCAGTGTGTTTTAATACGATCATGAATATTCGGCTGAATTAACCCGTTGAACATTCATGCATGTAAAATGTGGAAAGTATTTCCAACGGACATGGATGCTTACCTTTATGATTAAAATTGTATATGATGGTCAAGTATTCCATGTTTCCTCACCCATCTGCTCCATTTAGAAGTGAACTATTACTTATTTAAGGAAAGCAAAGTAGTAATCTCTTGTCTTTATTTGTTGTTGTTAAGTTTCGTGCTTCTATGTTTCGCAGAGAGGGAAGATATCTCCTTATCATGACTGAGAACTTTGCAGCTCTTCCAAGAGTAAAACAGCTCTTGTTAGAGCAAGATAAAGAAGAGCCATATGTTATCTTTGGCAGTGGGTTTCCAAAAGATCAGTTGTTCACCCAGGTAGAAATTATTTGCGTATTTATCAGATACTGATTGGCCCAGGACGAATGTAATGGTATATTTAATTAAAAGTTACAGATTGCAATACGGAAATTCTTGTGACAACCTTAAAACGCGCCATATTTGAAGAAAAATATGGCTGATTGTCAGTTTGCTCAATCAAACCAAACTGTTGTTGGACAACTCGAAGATTTTCTCATTCTCATTCATGTCTTCGTGTGTGTGCTTAAATTTGATTGAAAATATGGAATAACTGTTATAATCCTTTTCCCTTTGTTGTGGTGTAATCACATCGGTATACTTTGCACAGGTTTGCCGCAACATCAACCGGATTAAGATGTGTATGGAGACAGGTAGAACGGTGATTCTGCTCAATCTTGAAAACCTCTATGAGAGCCTCTACGACGTCCTAAATCAGGTTAGTCGTGATTAAACTGTCACCGTAAATCCTGTATATTAGGAAATGGGAGGTAATATGCACAACGCATTGTTGATTTTTTCGTATTTCTTGGATTTTTAATTTTCATTGGCTTTGCTTTTTATTTGACACCAACTTTATCGTTTTAGTATTACGTCACCTTTGGAGGAGAGAAGTATGTCGATCTAGGGCTTGGGAATAATCGAGTCAAATGCCGCGTTCACAAAAACTTCAGGTAAAAACAGATTCTTTAGGCTCTAATTCTAACGTGCAAAGTATCGACTAGAGTTTGATTGCACAGTTTGTTTGTTAGGGACTCACCATCATTGCGTACCAACAAGTTTAGGCACTAAACTTTATACTTGAACTACCGCATTGCAAAATGTTTACTGAGGAACTTTGATGGACTTTTCCAAAAGCAAGAATCTACAGGGATTTAACTTGAAAGTTCTCATTCGTTTTGTTCTTACGCTCCCCTGCAAATTTTGAGTTATATGAATCTGACTTAATTTAAGGGTTTCCCCGCTTTTCGTCGCCAGCTTTTCAGTGATACTTATTAGTTACAGCTACTTGTAATTCATAATAAACCTTTTTCAATCCATATTATAAACAGGCTAATCGTCATCGCCGCAAAGGACGTGGTTTACAATAAGTTCCCCATCCCTTTAATAAACCGCCTGGAGAAACACTTCCTTGTAATGTCATCTGGACTCACTATACCACAGAAAGAAGTGACCAGGAAATTAAAAGTTTGGGTGGACAACTTTGCTGACATCTTTCAGCTTCCTCACCAAAAACCGAGGTAACTAGGGATTTAGTTTCCAATGTATATTGTTTTTTTTCCCTTACCTCCACTATTCTGATCGACCACGCCGCAACTGAAATATACTGACATGTACCTTATTTTTTAATAACTCATGTTTCACGTCAGAGATTAAAACGTATTTTATCATTGCAGCATTGCATTGCACAGTTATATTGTAACATAAAAAAAACCATATAGTTTGGTTGTTCCAAGCAAGAGAAGGCAAAAGAGGCATGTATTGATGCTCCCTTTCCTATGATATGGGTGATATTAAGCAAAGCTAACATACTTCATTGTTTTACTTGCTTTTTGAAGAACTTTCTCAAAAGGAGAGGCCTTTATTGGTTACCACGAGGACACCGTCCCGGCTATTGTTTTGCAAGTTTGTGCTGAGGTCCATAACGACGGAGAATTTTTGTCAGACGAAGAAAGAGAGTCTTGGGAGGAAAACGTAAGTTGCACCGCGAGAGAAAAGAATCGTGAAAAATATTTTTAGCTACCAGTATTATCGATCATGATAATATCTTATTCATTTCTTGTGTGATTAACACTCAAGTGCACACGTTATATTCACCTAGAAATACCGAAGATCCGGTTGAACTTTAACTGAAGATGTTCAATAGTTGGGTACATACATACATGCATCCTTTATTTGGTAAAGCAGGTTGAGTAGATAGCAGCAGTTGCTGATGTGGACCTGCTATCTACTTATAATCTAATATATTTACATCTAAAAATATATCCTAATATTAATGATTATAAATACCAGTAATACATAAATAAATAGATAAGCATGAAATGACTGTACAAATAAATATATAAATAGTAATTAAATGACGTAATTTAGATAATGCAAATGAAAGGTATAAGAAAGACCAATCAAAACGACAGATGATAAACTGAACATTAATAATATATAAATTCATCAATGTATTTATTGGTTGCAGTAGAGGTTGTGCCAAAAGTAATTTGGTCAATGCACTTTGAGAATTTCTTAATGTTAGCCTTGAAAGAAGAGTAACTAGGCTTGGACTTTAATTGGCTAGGTAAGCAATTCCAAACAATACTAGAACGATGAGTGAAGGAATCATGTAAGGCTTTGGATTTGGAGCTCACAAGTTCCAATCTTACATTATCTCTTAAATTGTATGGAATTCTGTGCTTTGTAAATAAATTGTTAATGTCATCAGAAGCTAAGTTGTTGAAAGCCTGGTATGCAATAGAGGCGAGTCTTCTCTTATACATAAAATGAAGAGATGTCCATTTTGCCATGTTGAGTACTTCATATTTTGGGTTAGATATACTGATGTTGTGAATCATTCTGGCAGCACGGATGTGCGAGTCCTCGAGGTCAGCCAACAGGTTGGAAGATCCCCATAAGGATATACAATGGGTCATTTTTTGAAACATAGGCCCCTAGTTAAGGGACTCTGACACTTTCTCTGCCATTTTAAGTGTCTTAGGTGAACCTGCATTAGAACACTTTGATCGTTGTCGGGGTCTTTACTTGCTTTTGTAAAGCCAAGTGCAGTCATGAAAGTATTTCTTAACCCTTCAAATGGAAGGTTTGTATTTGATTACTGAGTACCTCTGCTAATTTTGTTCTTGTTTTTTCCCTTACATATTTTTCTTTTCTCTACCAAAACTGACAAAGAGTCGACGACCGAACACCGTGTGCATAACTATTTTGGTTTTCATTAGGTGCTGAGAACATGTAAGGAGCGTTTGCTACAGTGTGCGACCCCTGACTCTGTTACCCGTCTCTCTTCCTCGCGTCTGAGGTCACAGGCAAAGGAATTATGGACGACGTACTTTCACGAGCAGGAACACTCAAGCCTGGCAGACTTTTTAGAAAAAGTACTCGGAGATGTCAAGGTTACTGACGATGAAGTGGCTAAAGTACCACTACGTGCTCAGGTGAAAAGAGCAAATGTATTCCAGAACGTTTACCAGTTTTTTATATCGTCAGCTAAAATTTAAGCTCAATCTAATCTATCAATATCGATACCTGGTTTAAAATAATCCACAGTAACACTCCAACTGAATATCACTGTTACAATGCAGTGACATAAATTTGAGACCTTGCTCTAAATTCTGACGAGTCATACCAATGTTTGTTGGAAAGTTTTGCAAGGTGTTGCGAATGTTTGTGGACAAACTTTTTGTTTGTATGTTTGTTTTACATCCTCGAAGAAATTGCAAACAAAGAAAAATCTCGCTAATAACCGAAAACCTTTAAAAATGGCGTATTCCACCAAAGTTCGTGTGTATTTTTGTTCGTAGTCCTGTGGTTTCAAAATCTACCCTACATGACTTAAATACGACCAGAGAATGATTTCTTACTTTTTACAGTAAATGGTATTTAGTCTTGTAGGTTAGGCATCGTACAGAGTCGCGCTCAGTAGTGTGGTTCTTAAATCGACAATATTCGGCAATGTTGTTTGAAGTCTTTATTCAACACCTAAAAGCAGAAACCGAAAGGAGAAAACTAAAATGCAAATACCGAGTTCCTTTTAAAGACACGATCAAAGTAATTAATATATCACAAGATTATACAGGACTCGAGGGAATTAACACCTACGCCTTCGAGCATGCATTTACATATCGTAACAAATGTGATTGTTGACATAACCTTTCCTCGTCGTCCGTTTGTGTTCATTCAGTCCTGTTGCGAGGTTTCTGCCAGTCTCTCAAATGTATGGGGCTTGACTCTGTATATCAGTCACCACCACCGTCACCAGTCCTTCTCAGGACTACACTCACCCGGACAATCACAACACACTTTCACTTTTTACATTTTTATTATTCCACTTGTTGTTTTTCAGATATCGACACACTCTCGACTTCTCTCTAAACAAGACATTTCTACCATTGCCGCTGCTGTACAGCTTCCTCCAAATAGTGTGAAGTGTGCCTCACTGCAACAGTTTCAAACCGAACAGCAATTTTTAAACTGCATAGGGTAAAAATCTGTCCTTCAATTTTCAATAGGCCTCTTTCAATAGGAAACCTTTTTTTTACATAGCCAATACATCTTAAAATTCGAATATGTAATGTGTGTTTCGTAGGAGAGACTTCTGGTCCATGCTGGGAGGCAGGGAGAGCCTGTTAATCGTTCAGTGCGATTCCGGGAAACAAATGCTGGATTTGACAGCATGCGCTCGTCATTTGCTCATCGAAGAGTGTAAGGAAATGGAAAACGTGCTAAGTACAGGTGCCACTGATTGCAGTCACATCGTTATGATTGTACAGGTGCCCAGAGTGGCAGGGGGCTGTCGAGAGTTCGTCAGTGTGCAGGGTGAAAATTGGTTATCTGTCCACATTGACGAGTTGTGCCCTCCAAGTGAAGAAATACCTCCGGTTGAAGTACTGAAGGATCGTTCAGTTAGTGAAATTTTCGAGAGTGCCATTACTGAGACAGGAAGCAATTTGACTATTGGCCAAGTTCTTAGAAGTTGCGTACAGATAGCAGCCAGCAAGATTGAGGATGATGAATCGACACTTGGAAGGGCAACTAGACGAATTGAACTGTTGCTTAAGTTATTTTCTTCGAGAACGAAGGCTGGTGAGATCTATAGAATATTTTACTTAACGTCTGCGCAGTTACTGTCAACTGAACCGTTTATTTAAGAATTGGTAAACACCACAGTGTACACTATTGAGTTATGGATGCACGCGGGAAGTTGCTAAGAACGAAAGTTGCCGAGAGCGACTTTACCTTCTTAAGTGCTTAGTAAACCTCTCAAGTGCATCCATGACTCAATAAAGTAAGCTGTGGTGCTTACCACTTGATTTACACAAAACATTTATACATTGTAGCAAAAGAATTCCCTTTTATTCAACAAATATTACGTGACCAGAAAAAAAACAAGCGTGAAAACGTAGTCTTTGCATTTGCTCACGTCAGCAGCGTACACCCATGGGCAAATGGTGGACACTGAATTGACCAATCAGAGCGCGCGCTCTACTTTGGTTATGTTATGAATACGATTTGGTCTCCTCCTCTAACCTCCTCAAATATTTATCTGCAAAAAAACCTTGGTTGTTTGATAGTCTTTGCAAATACATCTCGAGCTACGCTGTTTGCATACAGTCAATTGGAAGGAAGATTTGAGAAAATCGATTGACGTCGGTTTTTCCTTTTATTCTAAAAATTAAATTTTGATAGGATTAATATCGATAGTCGTTGCATTTTTTTATCGTTATTCAGAAGGAAGATTCGGATTCATTCCTGTTGTCTTTCAAATCTAGATGTCGCAAAGTATAAATATCCTGTCGAAGCATCTTTACTTATTGTAGAATAAACGCGTCTTACTAACCGAGTTCAAGGGTGGTCTTGTAAGTTACGAACTAAGTTTTTTCCGCTCGGATTTATTGCCCAAGCACAAAGCGTAGGGTCATAAATTGAGCGGAAAAAACCGTGGGTTCTGTAACTTGCAGTAAGGACCGAGAAAAAAGAAGTAAGTGAGGTATTTATTAAATCTCATAGTTCAGATAGAATTAAAAATATTTCAATTCAGGCGGAACGGCCATTGATGATTGATACGCGTCAAATCGTAGGCACGAAAGCATGTTATTGGCTTCAATAAAAAATGGACTTTGAGTCACCAAAAGTTCAAAAACTCGTTTAAGATCCATAGTTCAAGATTACATGAAAAGAACGATTCAAATTTACCAGGGTTTTCTGCGACTACTGTGATGCAGTGTTATATAAGTAACTCTTTTGTCGATATTTCTTTTTTTGAATGCCCGAAATCTGCAGGGCACAACGTGTTTCTTCGTATTAACTAAGAGATATAATGAGGTTTTTTTTTATTTCAGGCTCATCCCTAACACCTTTCAGATTGATCATATTAATCCTTAATTTTGCAGAAGATCTATGTGACAACCGCTTTGAGAAGGTGCTTGCCAAACGAATTCATGTCCTACTACAAGAAAAAGACAAGCGGGCACTAGAAGAGGGGAAAAGGTGGCTTGAGGACGTAGCCAAAGCGTGTACTATAAACGAAAATGGAACTTTCAAAAAGGCACTTTGGCGTCGTTTTCAGTCTGTTGTGGCTCCTATCCTGGCAGAGGTCATCGCCTACGTTGACCGCGACGGAAACCTTGAGCTAGCTGCAAGCAAGGATACCTGGATGTCAAAACTTTGGTTAAACGTCCTTGAAGACAGTTCTCTTGCTACTATTAATTATGGAATGTTCATGACACGTGAAGAAGATGTGAATGAAGTCCGAAGCAAGGTTCCAGTATTGAAATCAGGGTATCGAAGGCATGTCTTCCAGAGCAGGTTTCCATTTTCATGGCTTCTCAAAGAACGAATTGATGAGCTGTATCGAGAGGCCAGAAGCATCGCAGGTGAGATTAACGGAAAGGGAGAAGTGTGTGTGTCCATTGATATGAGAATGTTTGACAAATTGGCTTCTAAGTCAATGCTTTCCCAACAACAGTGTTCTTCATCACTGAGACTTCCTTTCTCAGGAAGAGGGAGAGGTTTAAGAATTTATTTGATACATAGAATAAAGAACCGAATTTTCAAATTACCAGCTTCCTTCCAACCTCTGTCTTGTCCTTCACCTAGTCGATCCCAAACAATTTTGCAAACAATTCGAAGATCTGACACTATGTTGAAACAAAACCAAGAAAACAATATCCACCCTGGTGGATCATAGGCAAGTTTGAGCTTTGGAGTATTATAAAACTTGGCAAATCCTTCTTCTTTTTTTTATTATTTCACAGCAAATTCTCTTGAGACTGTTACTGAATGCTTACGGAAGTTTTTGGATGGCTCCAACGTGGCGCAGATAGTTTCGGACGCCATCTCAGAAGGGGGCGAAGATTCTGTAGCCCGCTATTTGCATGACTTTGCACATATGGTGAACAAACCTCAAGATGAAGCTGAGACTGAGGTAATAGAGAAATGCCAATACTACTTGTATATCAAAGCTCAGAAAGTTTGTCCTTTCCTAAAATTTTATCAACGGATGAGGTAGAGAGTATTCCCAAATTTATTTGGACATAGCCATGAAGTTCTTTTACTCGGATGACGTAGTCATTAAGATGAGTATAGATAGGGATGGAACATTCACTTCTTCCTTCGATTCCCGTTAACTTTTTCCAAATCCGCTGACTAGTATATAAAGCGTTGACAGTAGCACACGCCCAAGTCGAAAAAGGTTTATCCACGAAATGATTTACTTTAGAGGAAATGTTTTTTTATTCGTGCATCGTTTCTACACGGTCGATAGCGTATGATTTTTAGCTTGAAGTCCTCACTTTTAAACCATGCCAATTCAATGCTGTTCGATGGAAGTAGCTTCCTGCCAGTGGTTAACCTGGACGTAACACCAGGACACATACAAGTCGTATTTAAGAAACGACCGTTAGGGGAAGACTTCAAGGTTCTTCCCAGTCGATTCTATTGTAAGGGAAACTCGTCATCGCTTTTCCTTCGCAGTCATCCTATCTGATACTGGTGATGAATTAGCTCTCGACAAAGGCTAGCATATTTGTGGTCGAAATCGATCGACATGCTGGACGACTGATTAACTTACTCTAGATGATTTTTTAAACACAAACATCAGAAAGGCAAATGCTTTCTTTCCCATGTTAATTATTATTATTATTATTATTTTTTTTTTATTATTATTATTATTATTCACGAACATGTTCGTTGATAAAAAAAAAAAAAAAAAAAAAAAAAAAAAAAAAAAAAAAGATTTGAACTCACAACTCTCGCTTTCCGGTCTGCTAGCCAATACGCAGCGCCACATTTGCACATACTCAAATTCAGTAAAAAAATTTTGTGATTGATAAAACTTAAACGGTGACAGTATCGACCATGTCTACCTAAACATAATAATCTTCCCAGTTTTAATTCCAGTACCAGGAAGAACCCTAGAACACTTTTTACCATTGAATAAGGTGTCAAAATACAACTTTAATGAACCTTTTGTAAACGCGTGTTAGTACTTGTAAAAAGAAAAGAATAAATAAAAACACTGTAAAAATTTTCCTTTGGCTTACAGCCACTTTGACCTACTTTTAAATATCATTACAATCTGGAGTTTAGCACCTATCCTCAATTGACCTTTAGATAAAGTAATACCGTGACCATACCATTACTCCAACAGATTGTCATAAAAGCGATCTGGGCCGCTGCAAAAGAGATTCGTGCCCCACGACAGTCAGCACATGGGACGTTGATCATCGATTTTGCGCTGGTTCATGTGGGACATTCTCGCATTCGACATCGACTTCACTGTCTATCGCTCTTACTTCGGGCCCAACCTGAAATTGTGCACGACCTTCAAAACAGGTTTTCGTTGGATGAAGACGAAATGGTCAGTACACTTTCAAAATTTGAAAAAAACATGTTTTCCAGGTCATTTAAGCCTTTCAGCTTACGTTTTTCTAACAAGTATGCAGGTGGGTCTGTTGTTTCGATTCGATTCTCACTTAGGGCAATTCATACCCCTTAAAACTATTTTAAGGAAAACAATCAGAAGTGTGATACACTCCCAAGCTTGTAGACTTCGCTTTTATTGCAACAAAAGTTTCGAAAGATGGAGTGTGTATCTCGTATTCCGCTAATAGCTACTAGTTTCTTTTCAAAGACTGTCGATGCTACCGCTCTACAAATTTACTTGGAGCGTATGGCACCTTCTGCAGAGGATCTGAAGACCTCCTCGCAGAGACAAATTTGGTGTGACTCTATTATGTCAGTGAAAATGCCAGTGGACGAAATGATCGGTGAGATTGGAACCGAAGGCAAAGAACGTGTTGGAGAAAAGACTCAGTCAATGCTGATACAATGCAGGTACCGTTTAATTTTCTAGTGGTAAAGTTATTATCGCTAATGTCGGTTCCCTTTAAATAACATGTAGCCATTATTTTGTGTAAACGTAACTCTTTGGGATTTAAAAAGATATTTTCGAAGTTAACTAAGACTCGAGATAACCGAGAAATAAAATTGGAACAGACACTTTTATATGGGCTAGATCATTACTCCTTTAGAAATCGCAGCCTCGTTCCTAGGGTCTCTCATCTTCCCGCCCCTGTAGCGAGCGAAGAGGTTGTAGAAATCGCCTCAAACTCGTGCCTAAGTTAAAGGGCGACAATGTTGTTTTTTCAAATGCCCAGACTTTTGATAATATATACCTATGTGTAAACTTTTTTAAGTAAGGTTTGATGATTCGGAGATGACCCCCTTAAGATCTAGTAATCACGGATAGCTTTCTTTGTTTGAGGAGAAAATGTGGTTGGATTGAAATTTTCAAGTTCAGTTCTTCTACGACCAAGGAATTTTAAACGATACTTTTCAGCTTGATTTAGTCGGTATGTGGTTGGCTTGAAATTTTCAAGTTCTTCTACGACCAAGGAATTTTAAACGATATTTTTCGGCTTGATTTAGTCGGTTATGTTAATCCTTAGTCTCCCAAAGGGGACTTTTCGAAAACAAGCCTTGTAAAGTCAATATAATTTTCCTTTTTACAAAGTTAGCACAAAAACTGACGGAATGAATGGGCTTACTTTGTTTCTGAACAGTCCACTCTCACCCCTAGCTCACAAGATTAGCTGTTACTGAGATATTACAATATAATTAATGTAGATAATCACATGATTTTGAGTTAAATTTAAGATAAATCAACACAAGCTATGTTAGTCTTTCAACAATTTAGAAGTTCTAAATATTATCCCGAATTACACGTGACGAATCAATGTGATTACTTGTTAATAATATGTGCATACAAAAATTTGACTCTGATTTCCTCCCAGCCGTGTTTATGCATATGGTTCACTGGTGCGGCCGCTTGCCTTTGTGTTGTCATCGGAGTCTTCGGGCTTTTTCCCGCAAAAAAAAAAATTCTCAGGAATAATTGCATTCTTAATTCACAGATAAAATTTGTTTAATAGCAGTAATTACTACACGAAACACACGAACTGTTGTCGGCGTAAGCTCCCAGAGAGTTTGTTCAGGGCCTCCGGTTCCTATTTTGCTATACTTTCCTCAGAGCCGTCGACTTTCAGTCAGTTGTTGGTGCTTTGTTGAGTGTTTTTGTCTCGAATGAAAACGTTGTTACTTTCTCCTTACCTTTCCGCCATTTTGTTTTGTTGTAAAATCAATCAATTTAATTTCAACTTTCTGCACTCATATGTATTTAAGTTCACACATCAACCAGGTGGACAATCAGACTTGGTTTGATGCTATTCTGGTTTAAAGATCCAATGATTGAAGCCGAAATTACAATTCATTCATTCCAGAGTAGCTTCCAACCCTGTCTTTCAGCGCTCAATTTCACCTTTCAGCACTGTACGGGAAGAATTGACGTTTTCTCTACCAATGAGCGGGGTGGAATTTTTGCTTGTACATTTATTATTAATGATATCGTAAGATTATTTTACGCTTCAATTTTAGATCTATGTGGCAACGTTTAAGTGCGGTGAGAATGTTTATCGAACACGTGTATCCTTCCGAAGGTGGAGTAGATATACTGGATGTGCAGCATGTTTTGAAACTTTGGAAGGTAACTGTCGCATCAGACTAACTTATCATATTCCATGATAACATTCCACGCATTTACTGTATTATTAGCCAGTTAGGGGGGAAGCTCATAGTCATAAGCCCATTGGTTTCCAAGTAAGCTTCCTCATGCACAAGGAATAAGAAAAATGATATCTGAAATCCAAGATCTTATATAATACGACTGGTTTGAGGCTCCATAGCCTATAGAATGAAATCAGAACTGCATAAAAGCGTCGTTCATTCAGGCAGACGAAAGTATTTAATATAACTTCACAACTGAACAAATACTTGGGCAATTCTTGTATAACGTTACATTTACCGCGCTAGCTAGAGAATATAAGGAAAAGAATTGCTGCCAGCAGATGTTTGCGGCGAGGAAATAAGAATTAGTATAGTCGCCAAGTCAAAGAAAAAGCAACCAGTTCATTTTGAAACGTTACAAGCAGCAACAGAATCGACTTCATGGGTTATGGGTTCGAATCCCGTACATGCTTGAATTTTTCTCAGGCCTCATTTTCACTAGCTACTGCTTAAGTAGTGTTCGTTACTGCGGAGATCGCTCTCATACTCGTTCTTTAACCGCAGTTCAATTATATGACTTTCATTTATTTACAAACGTTGACTCATCACTTCACGGGTTTATTACGAAACAACATAATGACCACCTCCCAGTTGGCTTGTTGGCTCAGTTGGTAGAGCACTGCACCGGTATCGCAGAGGTCATGGGTTCGAATCCCGTACAGGCCTGAATTTTTTCAGGTCTGATTTTCACTACTGCCTAAGTGTTGTTCGTTTTTGCGAAGATCGCTCTCATACTCATCGTTGACTGTAGTAGTGGAGCTTACAATCGAATCACTGAATGGTTCGCACCATAACCAGACATAATTTGAGTCCATCGAAATCCACGAAATGAAAAACTGCCTTTCCAAGTTCTATTTAATGGAACGAAAGCCACTACAAGAATACAACTTTTTTTGTCGATCGTGGTGGTACTAGATCGTTATTCATGCTCACCTCCAAGTGCTAAGCAAGAGATTTTCCAGTTTCGTTTTTCAATTATAATGTAATAGTTTCCGATTTGTCTGTTGTTCAGCTCTGGAAGTCTGTTAGAACAATTTACTATAACTTTTAAATATTTTATTTTAATAACTATAAAGATATTTAGTATGAATTAAGGCCTCAATAATTTTATAGGCTCTAGCTGATGGAACAGATTTCACAAAGGCCAAGTCCCTCACTATTCTGGAACGAGTTTTGCATAGCTGTAAAGAGGATGTAAAACAACGACTGCAAGAGTAAGTCGCTAGCTTTCCTTTCGGTGGCAGTTAAGTAAATTTGCTTATAATGAATGTTGTTTGCTTGTCCCTGGTTCATGGTTTGTCTTGTCTCTGGTAAACCAAACAGATAGCGTCTACAGCCGATAAGGTTATGGTTGCCGTAGGTCAGGAAAAATTCAGGGGGAGGATTGAGCTAAAAGGCTGCACTGTTAATACAGAGGTTGATCAAAAGACATATCTCTCAAATTTTTTTCACATTTACCCCTGGGTCTCTCTAAAACAGTTGCTCGTGGACATTACACGTTGTTGGAATGAATATTTGGAGAAGGAGCGGACACCCCATGGGTGTCAACTTGAGAAAAATTTTCGCCGCTAGATGGTTCTTTAAGTACCTTCCCCACCCGCCGACCCCCTTCAAAAGTTACAAGAAATTACTTAAGTAGGATTATCATAATAAAAATGGATTTATGATGGATTCAGTCTCTTGGCTTGACACTCGCTGTTTTTACTAGAGAGGAATAAGAAAAAGTCGATATAAGGAAAGCTTAAAGGAAATTGAATCGATTAAGGTGTTTCAACATGATGACGACATCTGTACCCTATGATGAATCTCGATTCCCCAGTATTGCTTTTCGGCCATTGGTACTGTGTAACCGTCTAATGGAGGTTCGATGATACTGCTTTTATTCAAAGTGACGACCCTAAAGTGTTTGCAAAGTTCCTTCGAAGTTGCAACGCATTCTTGATGGAGATCATTAAAGTGTTTTGCCTTGGGGACGACGTGCATAATTTGGATGCAGACGTATTTGAAATGCTTATGAGATATGTTACAGGGACACAATCTACCTTTGAAACGAGAGAATTCTCGCTTTTCCCTGAATTTGGAACAGACAGCAGTCCTGTTGAGAGATCATTCCTCTTGCAACAACTCCTCAATTCCAGGTGTGTATCTCTCTAATTAACAGCTTCTACCTGAAACCAGCCTTCGATCTGGCCCGTACCAGAAATACAAGTATCTATTGTTTAGTTTTGACTCATGTAAGTTGGTTTATTTAACCAGTGCAATGCGATACGCTTCAAGACTCTCCAAGTTAGCGATCACCATTAACTTAAAAGTAGCAATAAAACTTATTAGATCTGATCATTATAGGTCGGCCGCCATAGGCTGTATTGGCCATTGGCATTACGAGTTAGAGATCAAAATAGTCCTCTACAGCCGGTGGCATTTTTGCGTTCATCATTACTATCATATATTTTAACCTTCTTTGCTTTGGTTGGTTGAAACTTCCATGCGATTCTAGAAAAGAAATTGACCTTTTCGCCAAGGAGTGTTTTTTTCTTTTCAATAGCAGCTGCATTCCACGAGAACAATGAACTACTCATTCGAATCACTTACAAATGTTAATGTTCACCTTGGGTCAGATTTTTGGCGTCCTTGCTATTCTTCTTTTGAACAGAGTTCCTTTCAGAACACATCTTCAAAAATCAATGTTTTCTGTGATATTCCTTTAGTGGTAAATTAGTCAAGAGCCACCTCGAACGTTTCCTCTTCGAAGCTCAAGGTCTGCCATCAGAAGTGCCTCATCTCCTGAATGTCTGCCTGCTTGCCGTGCAGTGTATGGAGGTACCTGAAAATCTGTCCTTGTTTCAAAGAACACGTTACAGTGTAATGATGAAGCTCTTTTTCAGGAGCACGAACTTGTCCGTAACTTGGTACAGCTAGGTTACAGTGCGTTATAACTTAATGACGACTACTTTCCTTTTTTTTTTCAAATATCCAAAAAAATATTAAAACCATTATTAAATGTTTTTTAGTTCTTACTGTGTACCCCTAAATCTTTTTCAACTGCCTTCTTAACCCACAGAACTCCTGTGACAGGACGTTCGCCACAGGTGTCAGCCTCGATCTCCACTTGCAAATTGGTACCGTCAATAGGTTTTGTCAAGATGCACTTGAAATCTTACAGAAAGACCTTACCACCAGTGATGATGAGATTGAGGTTAAATCACTAGAGGCGATAGCGAAAGCACGCTCCAGTCTAAGTTGGGCTGCGCAGTTTATTTATTTGAGTTGTGTTAGCGGTGACGAAAAGTGGCACCGAGATGACACGCTTGGAGCAATGGAATTCCTCTTGAAGACTGTTCAGGCATTGTGCACGTCGGTTCATTTTAGTTCCCCTGCTCTCTTTCTGCTCAAACAGCTGGTCAAACGTTACGGGGGACACGCAATTTCTACAGTGTCGCAAAACCCAGAGCTCGCTTGGATCGTACCCGTAGAACTCTCGCGGAGAGAGGTAGGGTGTTTTATTCTTATGTCAGTTTCTGATGTTCCAGATACATACATATCGTAGGTTTATGAATCTCCCTCATACTGCGTTAAATGAATGAAAATGTTGACAAGTTATGTTGTTTGCTTTCCCACAAGATACCCATAATTCATTCGTGACAATGCCCTACTGAGTACTGCGACCTACTGCAGTACAAGCCTACTTGTCCACGTTTGAACGAAATGCTCTTGACTGGCCCCATACTCTACTTCCTTTATCATAACTATTCTATCCTTTTAAAAGCGAAAAATACTAAAGGAGACATTCCTGAATTTACTTATAACAATACCAAAACAGGACACAGAGATGAATCTGGATAGGTTCTTGGTGTATGGAGAGTTGTACCGGGGAGTAAGAGATGCGATAGCCAGAGCAATTTTGAGTGACGACACACATGAGCTTGTCGTATCATTAGAGGTAAAAGAGTACAGATCATTTTATACTTCTTTTGAGTTTGCCTGTATTTGTGAACCCATGGTTTGATATTAGAAGTTTATTGACTTCTTTGTGAATCCCCTCTCTGACACCTGAGAATGCTGAGAACTTAGTTTAAAAAGATCGCCTTAAGAGATGGAGGCCAAAGATTTAGGGAAAAAGCAGTCAAAGAAAATGTTCAGATGCTAAGGATAACCTGGGGTTACACCGGAATTTCACCTGAAAGAGCAAAAAAGGAAATGCAATTAACTTTGTTTTACTTGTACGTGTAGCTTTTCGCTTGATTTGCGTTCCTTAACTTTAAGGGTTTTACTCACGCACCTTCCTATGTATTGTTAGGCATTATATGAGTTTCCGGGGCATTCTACGGCTAAGGACATCGTACTGCTTCTAGCTTTGTATCGAGAGATCACTTTACCGCAGAGAATGTCGGCTCAAGACCAGCATTTTCACCACGAAGTAAGAAATAACCTTGATTATTATTCAGGCTATCTGTAAGCACTTTTTCAAATTGCAGTATTCGTTTTTCAATTTAATTTAAGAACCGCGTGTTCTTTAAGTTGATTTCTTGTATTGGTATTTACGACAATATTTTTCACTTTCATCAGAAATGTGCTACTGCGATAAGAGACGTCCTTCTGAATAGGAGGAGAATGATATCCCAGAGTGTAAGTTCAACTATGGATCATGTCCTTAGGGGCTGATTAATACATACCACGAATTTATACAACTCTTTCAGGTGGTATTCATAGGTCTTATTCGCCAAGTACAAGGGCCTTAGCGTAGGGAGAATAGTAGTCTATGGCTTGACATTACCGGCTGAGCAACTTCAGTAAGCTCTCTCACTCAGAACAGCAGATTTAAGTTAGCCTTTGTTTCGGATGGACACGCTTCTATTTGAAGGAGTCTCAGTAAATACCCTTTGTGGAATAAATATATCCAAAGGTCTGGACAAGGCTGGATCAGCCTCTAAACCTTTCCTTTTACTTTTTCTTGATAGTTAATAATAGACATAGGTAACAGTGAACGAACTGGTACTCTTCGTGAAGTTCGCGACAATTTGGTTCCTCATAACTAATTTTCGGCTAATTCTGAAACATTCGTCTTGTTAAACATTTAGATGCAACATTTGGTCAGAGATCTCTTGAAGAATTCTCAGAACTCTGACTTCTCATTCCTTGTTGGCCAAGAGACTCAGAGCGAGACAGAAAAGGCTCTTCCCGAAATTCTGTTTCACGTGACCTCTGTTCTTCGCTGCATCGGTTTTGATGAGCTCCTAAACCCTTTAAGGGAGATTGTTCTCGCTCCAAGTGAAATGCTGGTAAGTCGAAAGTCTTCATTCATTTATCAAACAAACCCAAAAGTCATTTTTTTTACTAAAAGACAAATAGACAAAAAACTTAGAAAAGGAACTAGTAGAGTTCTTTCCTCCCCGCAAGCTGTACTACAACTGGACAGATATTTCTCACTCTCCATTCTGCAGAATTCTTTTCTCCCGACAATGCCAGAAGACATTTTTGAAGAGACTCGTTTGGCCATGACAGAGCAGAATGGTCAGTGGTATGGTATGTATCGTACTTCTTACTTAGGTGGTTATCCAATCGCTATTAAGCCGAAATCCAGAGAGAAGGCAAGAGATGCGTAGTCATTTTGGTGTGCATGATCTCTGAAGTTTACACATTACGGTGAAGAAATGTGTCATATATATACAAGAAAGTCATCTATTAGATCGGAATTTTAACCCCAGTCTACCTGTACGATGTTGAATGCCTGACGGTCTCTTAAGTATTGTTACACTGCTTATTTCATTTCCGGTCTCGCATGGCTCTGTAGCTATTTCATTTTTTCGCAGATATCAGTAAACACTATTGAACGACACTTCACTAAGAGGTATATCCTTTTATTTTTAGAATGCGGAAAGGGCCATCCATACTTTGTTGGTGATGTAAGTATTGTTATGGACTAATCTATTGACTAAACGACTGACCTGATTGATTAACTAATTCATTAACCAATAGATTCACAGAGGGCCCGATTGATTAAGTGCTCAATTGATTGATGATTGGTCGAAAGGTTGATCGAAAGATTGAGCGATTGTTTGACTTAACTTATAAAACGGCTTCACTTAAATAATATGGCCTATTATTTAACAGTAGTCTCAGTATTATAATCGCATTGTTATCTCTTGATAGTGTGGCAGACCAAACCAGCAGCGTGATTGCCCTTACTGTGACTCGTCGGTTCCGATTGGAGGGCTAAAACACCATTTGGTTCCAAACAACAAACTGGCACGCCGGTATCTTGTTTCTTCTTTCACGGAATATACGATACATAATTTCAGTACTTGCATGGTCAATATTTACGCTGATTACTATACGCTTCTAACCCTACACTGCTTACGTCTACAGTATCTTCGCATTTCTTACATATCATTATGTGATTTTTGAATATTCTTGTTGGGGTTACGTTGAAAGATAAATGTTTATAACATTATATATAGGAGCCACGAAAGATTTTTTTCACAAGTGCTAGATTATTTATCAAGTTATTTACCTTTCTGATTTAATCGTAACAAAATGAAACACTTCTGAACCATTTTGATGATGCAAGAGAAAAAAAATAATCGAAACTGATCCAAAGGAAACTCAGTGGAGACAACTCACGCCAGTATGTAATACTGCAATAGTGTATTTATCTTTCGTGGGAGTAAGTCACGAAAGAGTTTTCCAGAACGTTATATGGAAAATTCTAAATCGAAAGAGAAATGGACGTCTTGTTTTTGTTTGTTTTTTGTCGAGACAGGAGAAGCACGGAGAATAAACAACAATTCAACTCAATTCGAAAACAATAGGAAGAATTACATTTAGAAGGTGTAACTGTCACTGCAGAGTAATCGCTAACCTGCATGACTTAATTTTATTTTTAGGGACGACCGTTCTAACAAAGGTCACATCTTGGGAACGCCCAAACGGATCGTAGGTTCTGAAAGAGATCTGTCTCCTGCTATGGTAAGCCTCTTGAGGTTTATCCTCCATTCAGCGATGCTGTCCGGAGCCCAAGAACAACCCAAGGTAGATTATAGAATAGCGTTAAACTTGAATACTTAAAAAGCAACCTCGTCAATAGCTATTTCATTCGTTAATGTTTATATATTGTGGCGCTATACGTCTCACGGTGACCAACTAAAACACGAAACTTTCGAACAAAACTGGTATCGCATGTTGCACGACGCATTCTGTTTCCATTAACCTGCATTTACTGCTTAGTTCCTGAAAGTTCATCAATAGGCAAATCGAATTCATCATCTTGAATGTGTCTTTATGTAGGCAGCGTGGTCAGTCAGTTTTAAGCCTCAGCAGTTCAATTTTGCAATTAATTAATTATTAAAAAACAATGTAACCACCTCTCTACCTTTTTAAGGTGTCTTGTTCTGAATAAGACACACCGGTTCTGATGAAATTTGCGAGTCTGATTGAATTTTAGCATTCACGAACCCGTGATAAAAAAGACACCTATTCTGCTGTAATGTTAGTTACAACGTTCCCTTACCAATCAATATATTTCTAAAGTTGATTTATGGTCAATCCAAGGTCGTTAGTCAGCTAATAAGCGAGTCAGATGTTCAGCCACACGATGTTGGGGGTTTCCTCTGGGCACATCTCGTCAATGATGTGCAAAATGTATCGACCAGCCTGGAAAGAAGCGTGGATGAAGTGGTGCTGATGATTCATGGCGTTTTAGCTGAGATTGTGTATCGTGCAACAGCCAGTAAGTGACAATTTTTTCCAGTCAAGTAGAGCAAGCTACCCATGCAGCAGCCATGTCCAAAAGGGGTCTTATTTTTTTTCCAATGACACCCAATGACACTTTTAGGGGCGCTGCGTAAAAGTTTGTGTCTCCTGAGAACTTCAGCCGTTTACATTCCTTTTCAATCTTTATCAACGCATCCTTAAACACCTGGCCTACGCCCCTTTTTGGGTTACTCCCTTCCTTTTTGGGTTTTTCATCATGGCAAAGTGATATTTTGGATTTATTTTTCCAAATATTGATGTAAGGATCTTGAACAATATTATTGTACACTACTATAGAGGGCACAATTCATTTCATCAAGATTAGCAGTCTTGCAGGTTAAAAAAAACTATTTATGACAAACATTTTCCACATTTCATAGACAGCCTAGCTAAGAGAGACACCCTTTACTTTAAGTTATACCATTTTATATTTATGTTTAAGGAGGTACAGATGGTGTAACAAAGTGGTCGACTAAAGCGGAGCGAAGAGAATGGGAAAATCGGTTTTCTTCCGTGTTTGTGAGACCTGTTTGCACGGTAAGAGGCTTGTGTTCTGCTGTGCTCTTAGTTTACCCTTTTTTGTGGGTTTTTGCCTCTTTGCTTTCCTCCCTTTGCATATAATTCTTTTAATACAAGAGATTTGTGTCTTCAGGTTCAAATTATTTTTCTACATATGGTGAAAATGTTTTTTTAGTAGGTTAGGTTGACATTTTCTAAGAACTCAATTGTATATATTTTGACCAAGTGTTGAGCTCTGCTCAGGAGAAGTAATTTACAGTAATTCAGCGACGCGTCAGTTTGACACTGTCGTCAATCAATCAATGCGATATTATAAATAAATTCAAATGAGGCTGAAAGCAGAGCTCAGGGTGTATTTGCTATTCCGCGTTCGTATTAACACTCAAACATAGTAAGCGGGTGGACGAACTCGGCCGAAAACCAATTCTGACCAGACGGTTGGAACAAGCTTTGTCATACTTGCAAATAATGCATATCAGGCCTGATGATTCCAATATTTAGTTCGGGAATCTTCATCTGAAGCCGAAAAGGTAGTTTTTTGGTTTATTCGCCTTCCGCTTCACAAAGTCATCTTGTATGAAGTGTGGACGCTGAGCAAGGAATGAAACTCGCCAAACCGTGTCATTCTGTGTTATTCCTTATAATAAGAGGACTAATTTATTTATTAACTATTTTGATACAAATTTTGTTCTATTTGTACAGAATTTGGAGGAACGACTGCAGAATTTCTATACACTTTCTATCAACGATAAGAGATTAGGTAATGACGATATTTCCTCGGTAAGACCTCTGTGTTACTTTCCTAAATGACCTAACTTCGGATGAATTTGTAACTCTTCTTTCGGGTCAATATTCCAATCATAACCTTAAAAATTGATTCCGCCTTAAATTCACGGTGATTGAAACGACTAAAATTAGATAGAAAGGCTTTTTCATCTAACGAGGGCGATACAAACTCCCGAAAGTTGTTTCGATCATAAATAATGCTTTGTATTGCAACTTTTGTCATCCCAATATTCCAGTACTACTATATTCCCTCATGGAGGGACTCAAATGCTAAAACGAAACAAAAATGATGAGATTTATGGCTTCGGTTATGGCAAGAAAGAGATCACTATTTGAGTTAAAGATGTCACTTTTTTGCAACCCCTAGTTATCAAAACAGATCGAAAGGGGGTGGGAAAAAGAAAAGTAAGGCTTTACTAAGTCATCGGTGCGAGAGTTGCTGAACAGGATTAAAAATAGTGGCATCCTTAGTAGAATTTTTAGCTCATTTGTAAACGATTTTTGGGTAGTTATGTTACTATTTGTAGGATCAAAGCGCAGCCAGTGTCACAAATTCACATGGACTTTTTAATGGCGGTGGTAAAAGCTATCCAGTTTTTTTAAAAGAGCATACCTCTCCCTTTGCAAACCATCAGTTTGATAAATTTAAATAACTTTGAGAAATTTTTCAGCATGCATAAAACCTTGAGCTAGCTTTTATGAGAAAAAGTATCCCTAATCAAGTTTCAACTTCTTGGCCTTATTGCAGGGAGTGATCCACTCATGCGAGAGATTTACGAGGTGGATGACCCTACACCTCCTCGCTTTCCAACAGACATCCATCCTGGAAACCCATCCTTTTGGAAATATAGAACTCGTTTGACTGTTGAGCATTTCATACGTCAGTTTCAAGACGTCAGGTCAAACAAGGATCCATGCAAAATCCTAGGAAAGTTTCTCAAGCAGGTACTACGTAAATGAAACTACAGCAAACTCTTTGGTAAAAGGTGAACTTAGATTTTGTTTATGATCACAGACATTTTTTTTTCTTATCGTAGGAGCACAAACTTCGCGCAGTACGTCATCTGCCGGAGATTTTGGCTTTGCTAAGAATACTAACTGATCGCTTTTATCGACGAATCAATCGAGATGAAGCGAATAAGCTCAGGATACGGGAGTTTTTGAAAAAATTGTCGAAAGGTAAAACTATTGGTAGTTGCAAAACTTGGCGATTATGTTAAGTGAATCTGACTAGATGTTTGGTTAGAAACAGAGACTGGTCACTCAGAACCCTGTATTCCAGTCTTGGACAAAGATCAACCAAAAATAAATTTGATTGATTTCCCAGGCTGATATTTTTAGGCCCTTAATTAGTCATCCCTACCTTGCTTCTGAGAGACAGCATACAATAATCTAATAATAGATAAACAGGAGCGACAACAAAATGGCTTATTTACAACAACAATATAAAAAATGGGAAGAGTACAAGCTGCCCATAATAACCATTGAGGGATAGAATGATAGGGCAGCCTTGCTTAAGCTATTAATAAGTAATTATATTAAAGGTAAGGCACCACACACTCACACGCACTACGTAAAATATAATTTATAGATTTAGCCAAGCCTAAAAGCGGAGCTCCCAAGTTCGTAATATTAATGATAACATAAAAGATGTGCATTTGCCAAGACTCGCCTGAGACACCCCTCCCTTCATTTTGATAGTCTCCCCTACCCTACCCGTGCAATCTGAAAGCACGTATCCTCGGTCAGTCACGTGACAACCAAACGAAATGAGGTTGACCATATTCCATGGGTAGGAGGCTCTGCCCCACGCGCGCGAAGCGCCCGTGGGAGCCCCGCTAAAAAGAAAGAAGAAAAAAAGCTACTAGAAAAAAGAAAGACAACAAAGGAAAACTTAATGTGCCAGTATCAAACAACATTACCAACATGAACAGCATGACAGGAATAAAGTGATGCGCTTTTAAGAAAACAAATTAATTGTCATTTTTTCATCGTAAAGCAAAAATCTAAGCCTACTCTCACCCAATATAAACATTTTACCTTCTATGGACCGGAAATAATGTGCCCACGGCACTTGCTGGGTGACAGCGAGAACGAATATTAAAAGTGCATCAGTTTCTTCCCCCTCGTTTCCCTCTTCGAATCTGCAGATAGTGACAAGTGGTTGGAGCTACAAATCTGGGGAAAAATTGTGTAAGTTCTAATTTAAGTAACCTCGTTCTCAGAAATTGAGGTAGGTCTGAACTAACGTTTTTTTTCACTCTTTAGACCAAAAGGAAAGCGTCACAAAGTTATTCAAAAGTTTTCGCACTGCTTGGGATCAAGCACGCTCCCAGCTCAGTTCTCAAGGTGAGAAAACGTGCGCTGAAAACTTTAAAAAAGGTATTTGAGGGGAAACATTGAAGTATTTAAACAATCATGGACTGGTTCATTTTAAATCTTCTAAAGTAATCGAAGGACATCCATAACAAGTGAAGATGGACCATTGGTGATTGGAATTGCTTAGTAATTTTTGTGCGTTGTAAATATTTCTCCGCGGCAGGTCGTTTTACCCCTTCGCAAGAACAGTGCTCCAAACCAATTGAAATGAACTCCAGCGTGTCAGTATTGCTACCAGATAAGGCTGGCCCAGGTGTTTGTTGCAAAGCTTTACTGTTCTTTTTGGTCAATGCACATAATGAAATGGTGGAAACATACCACGCTGCCTTTGGATCTGACGGAAGGACACGGTATTTTTTAATTAATTTATTTACATATATCACACTAGGGTACAGAATCGTAAGACATTGGATGCCACTGGGGTCATTATTATCACACGATTTTATGGAGGTTGAAATTGACACTTGGGATAACATACTCCAACTGTCAGGCAGGTTACATATCACTCCATCTCCAATCAAGCTAGATCCTAGTTTCATTTTTTTAGTATTGAGTTCTGATATGGAAGTTTTTTTAACTTAGGTACCTACTGTGAGCTTAGTGCTCTTTCCCTTATTTCAGGTTAATGCTTATTATGTGCAGAATGTCCTTTAAAGGTTTACCTTACTTCATGATTACACGTAGCGGTGTTATTTCTCAGGTTTTTTTATTTTTCTTCTCATAAGGGGTGGGGAGTCTAACACACATGGATTGTAATATAAATAGTAGTGATTTAACAAGTTTTTGACACGGCCAGGTTTCTTTCGGGGGAAGTAGGTCTTACACCAGTAAATAACTTGTATATTAGGGCATACCACTTTCCTTTAGTATGATTCATCGTCATTTTGTGTCTGGTCGAAGAGGTGAACCATGTAGCTTACAACCCTATCCCTCAACTACCCACTTGCCTACCTCTGACTTCCTATATTTCAGTGAGTATGTTTTCGATTCACTCGAATTATTTTGGATCTGAATGACAGTACTACCTCCAAGATTCCTCTTGCGGAGGTTTCGGCATCGCAGTTGGTAGCATATGACTCAGAAAAGGACTTGTTACCTGTGATGCTAGCTAACTGCACCTACTCACTGGAGGTGGGGAAGGAAAAAAAATTGCAGTATAACTGGGAAACCCTCCAGAAGCAGATAGTCGATAAGTTCATACGTGGAAGGCCTATCGTGGAGTTTAAGGTACACGTTACAGTTTGCTTCCGAGAAAAAGCATGAACTATTTTGTGTGTTCCAAAATAAGAACAGTTTACCGTCTAAGAGACAAAATGAAAGGTTCCTAAACATGATACTAAAATTAACAACTAAAACATTAACCGGAGCAGTTTTTTGAACTCCCTAATTGCAATCCCGGCGTTTCAATCCTCTTTAGCTCTGTCTTTGACTTCAACTTCGTTTTTCTCTAGCCGCCACCATAGGTCACTTAGTTTAGGAGCGACCTCTTCAAGGCTGATTTCCCTACACAGTGCGTTATAATTGATCTTGGGGAGTTTTACAGTCTGTAGACTAGAGTGATATGAAAAGCAAAAATAATTTTCTGGAAATGCGCCCTCTCCCAGTAGAGTAGTGGTAGGGAATTTGGTAGTTCCGCAAACCAACAGTTAAACCCAGTCAAAAGGTACACCTAATCAATATATGCTACTCTATCTTTTTTAGCTGGATGATTTCGTGTTTCATGAAGATGACTGCGATATATCCTTCGTCAAGTTGAGGAACAAGATTCCACAGGTTAGATGTCATAAGATATTCAACAGCCAGGATTTAATTTGTCAGTCCCAATTGTTAGACAGACCTTATCAGAAATTTTAATCCACTAGGAGATCTAGGTAGTTGTAGTGAGTGACAAAACGGTATTGAATATTACACTGGCCAGATTCTGAGGGTTTTCGGGTTTCAGGGTTTCGCTCTGACGGAGAGCTGACGCTCGAAACGTCAGCTTTAGTACCCGTACGGTGGCAAATTTACATTAACGACTCAGTTTATAAAACCAAATTATTTTGTTATACTCCCAACCGACGTGGCACCACAGTTTTTGTAGAAATTTACCCCCTTAAAAGAAAAGAAAGTTCATCTTGGGGCGAACCATAAAGACTACATGTGCGAATAAAAAAATTGGTAGATGGTTATCAGTGTTGTAAAGAACATTTCGTCTTTTTTTAAGGAATCAATTGATGGTCATATTCGAAACCAGATTCTCTCAGAATTGAAGGAACTCAGGGATGTGAGTGAATTACTTTCTACCCTGGAAATGGCAATTGGTTTCCTGTCAACAGCAGGTGGAGATTCGGAAACGAAAGTCTGCGATTATCTAAAGGAGTTTCTTCTTCTTGGTGATAGAAAGTCGAACTTAAAGAGTAAAAAGGTAATTAGTCTTTCTCAATGCAAGAGGAACAAGAATGCTTTAATGGTACTTGATTTCGATCGCATAATTACTTACCATGGTAAAATGCTCTTCCAAAATTTAGATTTAAGAAAATGCAGAAAAATTCTTTACAAGTACAATTTTTTTCTGGATGAAAACGTCCGACCCGATTGTAGTTAAGCCGGCTTTTCATAAAAGCCAGGGCTGAACTGTCAATTACGAAATTAACGCAATGGGTTAGGGGGGTGGGAGTGGGTGTGTGACAAACTTCCGGAGAAGACCAAGCAACAGTTTTTGCGTCAGGATAATGGGGAAGATCGTGCTGTCTTGATCAACTACCTTTGTGTCTCTAGGGAGGGCACTCAAACAATCTGCCAAATAAAAAAGTAAGAAAACTGCAGTCTGTTAATAAACGCCGGCAAACTATTTACTGAACAGAGTACTAAAAGACTTTAATGAAATTATACGAGACAGTAAAGACTTTTAATGAATCCATCAGGTGGATTTGGCTGCAATCAATCTTTTCCCGTTTTCATTTTCATCTATCCTTATTTTCCTTCCTTCTTTAACTTGCTATCTTTTAGGCTCAACAATCTTGCTGTCTTTGTCACATTTTGGATTTGTGGTCAACAATCGCCGAAGCGCGTGCGAGATTCTTGTTCAAGAATAGACAGGTGCGTTTTACAAAATAGCTTTCCGGAGTGTTCAAATCACTTTCGGCAAAAAAAATTGTCATCGTGTATTGGGTGATGGTGAGAAGTTTCCTTTTCAAGGCCGTATCCAGGGTTTCTTGATAGGGGGGTCCGAAATTACTTCTCGACCAACTCATGCCCACGTGCCCCCTTTCCTTCGCAGTTATACGCACTCACACAGACACACATATCCAGGGTTTCTTGATAGGGGGGTCCGAAATTACTTCTCGACCAACTCATGCCCACGTGCCCCCTTTCCTTCGCAGTTATACGCACTCACACAGACACACACACACACATACACGTACACGCACACGCACACGCACACGCACACGCACACGCGCACACGCACAGACACATCAAGCAGTTACTTAGTACAAGTAACGTTATTGCTGCAAGAAGTTTGGTGTCAGACAAGTAGTGACAAAGAAGTCGGGGGGGGGGGAGCTAGGTAAAGGATACGATCCCCCAGACCAGCTCTCTCGTTCCGCCACTGCTTTCATTCGAAAGATTTTAGCTCACCTCCCAACAAAGACCACATTTTTGTTCCGGTAGACAGTCCATACATCTATTATTGTTCTCTTTGCCGCGTTCATGGCCAGCAAAGTGCATGCATCTGCCAAAATTAGTTCCCCATAACGGTCAGCTAATATTCAGCTAATCTTTAACTGACAAACGATACCGAAAAATGCATAACATAACCTCTACAGATATTAGACTGGATTTTTTTCTTCTCTGTTTAACAGATCTTAATTCCTCCATTTTTTTTCAGGATCCGTTTGAAAAGGTTTCAGACAGTTTTAAAGAGGAAATGCCAAAGAATACAATTTTATTACTTAGTGCAGCATTGAAAAGAATGGACGTTGACTTGTTTTTGAGTAGAGTGATTGAAGTCATCAGTTTGCTGCTTGTTCATGAAGAAGAAAGAAATCGAGAAATGGGGTAATTCTTATAATTCATTTAAAGCAAAGAAATGTTTACAAAGCAACAGCTCTATGTGTTCTTTTGTACAACATACACAAAGTGTATAGTGCAGCACACTTTTTACGGTACAATACAGTTCATCAGTTTCATTACTTAAATTTAATAATTTTACTCACCATTAAATGGATGCACCACTAAGGAACGCTACATTTAAGTCAAAAACAGTGCACTACCATATTCAACCCACTACGTTTGTCTTAATTTACAAGGTGATACCTCTGAAGTTAAAACATTCTTTAAAGATTTTTTTTCTGCTTACCCAGTGCGAAGAGTTCCAAACGAGTTCAGTACGATACACTATATTCGGAGAAACTATATATAATGTTCCAGGCGTGATAAAATCTCTAGTAATGGCACTTCTAAAAGACAAACTAAAAAAACTTGAAAAGCCATAGCGAAGTTTAGCACATGTTAGTTTGAAGGGAATAAAAATAAAGGGCGGCATTGTAGGTATCAACTGTTGTTCCTTTTCCATCCCCTCCCATGTGAGTAAAAATGTTATCCGTTCTTAAGGAACACAAAAACTGCACGTGCCCACAGTTAGGGATCAAATTAATCACAAAAGTGGTAGATTTAGATGCGCAAGGCTGAAGGGGTAGCTTTAGGTCTCTTTGTCTTCTTATATGGTCTTGGTTTTTTGTGGCCTCCAAATTTTAAAACTATACCTTTGTACACACTTATGAGCAACTTGTGCTCATGGAATTCGGCCACCTTGTCAGCTTTGAAGGGCGGAAAACTTGTATTAATCTAAGAGTATAATTTTCTACCTTTTTTTTTTTCCAGACTCAGTGAGTACTTATCACGTGTCTTTGATGACAGCTCCGACTTGGATGGGATTCCTGAGGAAGTCAAAGTAATGCACGTAATTCATGCGTGCAAACTTGCGTTAGATGTGCGTGTGAGAGACTAAGGATATAAAAGGTCCATGGTGTACTAAGACTCTAAATTTTAGAGTTCAAGAACCCATCAGATTTTGTGTCGTTCATAAGCTATTTGAACCGCCAGAATTTAAGTTTTCATCCTGTATCGCGATTTGAAGGACTTTCCAAACTGAATATCGCACATATGCAGAATGAATATTTTTTTCAAGTTATGTTCAATTTTAGCATTATACCTCAGTTCACATGTAATACTTAAATAAGGCATTTGCCAGGTTTAAATTGACGAATATTAACTTCAATCAATTCTCAGTAAATCATCTGCTACAGGTTGTTATCAACTAAGCTTAATCCCTTCCATTTAGCGGGACGGATATGGGCATTTGAGCCGTTTCGATCAGCATGCTAAAACGAGAGTTCAAAATTCACTCAGCTCAAATTTAATACTCAAAATTAGGAACCTTCCAGGTTTAAATAGACGAAAATTAACTTCAACCAATTTTCAGTAAATCCTTTATCAGCAATAAAGGGTAACATGTTGTTATCAACTAAGTTTCATTCCTTTCATCCAGCGGCTCGTGGATTTACATGCTAAACAAGAACACAAAATTGTACAGGACTGGTACTAGTTGACAGTAATGGCTGCTTTTTTAACATCCACGATGCTTTAGGACGACAGAAGAAACTATATGGTTATATGTCGTATATGAGAACGATCCTTCGCAGTAAAGCACTATTTGAGCAATAGTGAAAATCAGACCTGAAAAAAATTTCAGGCCTGTACGGGATTCGAACCACTGACCTCTGCGATACTAGTGCAGCGCTCTACCAATTGAGCTAACAAGCCAACTGGGAGCAGGTTTTTTCAGGTCTGATTTTCACTATTGCTCAAATAGTGCTTTACTGCGAAGGATCGTTCTCATATACGTCTCATAACCGCAGTTCACACATATGTTTCATATGTTTGTTGTTGTTTGATTTATCATCTACGGGTTTATATCGAATTAATTTGATGGCCTGCTCCCAGTTGGCTTGTTAGCTCAATTGGTAGAGCGCTGCACTAGTATCGCAGAGGTCAGTGGTTCGAATCCCGTACAGGCCTGAAATTTTTTTCAGGTCTGATTTTCACTATTGCTCAAATAGTGCTTTACTGCGAAGGATCGTTCTCATATACGTCTCATAACCGCAGTTCACACATATGTTTCATATGTTTGTTGTTGTATGGTTATATGTTTAGTACAGCCTAAGAAGTATCTAAAACAATACGAACGCCAGGAGTTGAACATTTCTGTCCGTAGTAAATGTGAAAAGTGTTTTCCTCTTCTATCCCGGAAAGTGTTAGCCCAAGAACCGGCCACTCATGCTTTTTTTTTTGTTTGTTTCTTTTTTCACGGGGTATGCGTAACATTTGTATGGAGGGTGGAACGAGTGATTCTCGGTCGCTTCCCTACAACATAGTTAGTAGAGTCCCCTCTACTAACTATGCCTACAAGACTTGTAGGGAAGCGACCGAGAATCACTCGTTCCACCCTCCATAAAAATGTTACGCACACCCCGTAAAAAAAAAAAAAAAAAAGAAACATAAGTGGCTGGTTGTTGAACCAACACATTCCGGGCTATCACGACTGCCTGGTGCTCTCGTGGACACCTTCTTAAAGCATTCATAAAGATGTTTGAAGCGAAACGACTTCTACCTTGCAGCGAACAAAATGAACTTGCAATTAATTACGCCCTTCTCTTATGTAGCAAACCAAAGACATAAAGGAATTTCGAATTCGAGCGAGTGGTGTTGCGCCGTGTATACATCCATAATTGTTTACTGGCAACTCGATTAACACCAAATCTGGTGTATCATCCGTTGATATGAAATTCTGCAGGAAAAATGTAAAAAGGTCGCTCTCTCTCCCTTCAAGTTACATATTTCCACCGTCAACTTGGAGTGAGTCTTACTTGAAGATACTCTTTATAAGCTACAAAGAACCTTTCAGTGGCATTTTGATGAAAATTTCTAACTTCCAGGCACTTAATCCATTCGAGAACGTGCCCGGCAGTCTGATCAGAAGCGCTTCCTAAGTGTCGACAACCTAGGATATTATAGTATGTTCAAGCTCAGAGAATTCGTCTACTGAAAAACCAAATTAGTTTTTGAAATCGCTTGACATTTCTAAACAAACATCTGATATTCCTGAGAAGTTTGAAAGAGCCTTTCGCTGGAAAATCCGTGAAAATTTCTGACTGCCGGAAATTTAGTCTATTTGAGATCGTGCCCGGCTGTAAGTCATACTACCAGGCATATTTAGTCTTAGCGAATGATCACAGCGGATTTGTAAAATTATCCTAACAGCACAAGTCTCCCCATCCTCACCACGTTTGTGCACGATCGGAGTGCGTCCTAGCGCGCTACCAGGTGTTTCAACTTCATTTAGTTACTTAGTCTCAACAGAAGCTTTTGACATGCTCCTTCCGATATCAAATTCTAACTTGATTGCACTAAACGTATGATTTAAAGCGAAAAAAAGACAAAAGCCGTAATGATTGGGAAACACCCACCTCAATGGTCATGGTCCTTTCCACGTGTGAGCCTCCAGAGGCTCCTGATTACTCCCAGCGGAACGATTCATGACACTGACTTCTTTACCAACTATTCTTGCTGAACAGGATTTCTCACGGACTCCTCTTCACCTGAGAAGTTTGTGCTCATTTTGTAACTGTTATCTAACTCAAACCATTACATACCGTTGCATGGTAACGCGTTTGTGCCGCCAACTCTTGACATCACGCCGGACTTAAACCGTTAAGCCTAGGCACCAGAATTTTATTGAAGCGTCGAAAGCAGATATAAAAAACTCTTTGACAGTATTAAATCGTGCGAAAAAAAATATTGTTTACAGTTCATTAATTGCTATCCACGATGATAAAAAGAAGAGGGCTTTCCTTGAATACAGATCATGGGTTTTAACAATTTTTCAGTCGGTTCTAATAACCTTTCACTGCTTCCCTTGGCTGAGATTGTAGCTGTTAGCCTTCGCCATGTTTTTAAATCCGAAGAATTTTAAAGCTATCTTGCTTATGACCGGAATGTGTTGTTGTGACTTGTATTTCAAGCTTTACGTTTTCCCAATTCTGATGGCTAAATCAAATAATCGACGCCTTCTTGTTCTGTTCTGAAACATACCAAGAGCTTTCTTCATTTGAATTTCAGATACAATATGAATGTTAATTTATTCAAATTTTTCCGTCACCTCACAACAGTCTGAACTTACTCCTAAATAACAAGATGGCCGAAATTCGTTTGACAGCAGTTGTATTGTAATTGAAACCTCGCCAAATGGGCAATGGAGATGTTTTGTACCACCTCGACATATTCGCAATAGAAGTTAAGTGGTGCGATGGCGAACAAGATTTGGTGTTGTTTTGCTTTGGTTAAATTTAACGTCGCTTTCCTCATCAAGTGAATACGTGGGTTTTCAACGACAAAGAAGTGATCAAGGAATGAACTCCTTATGGCCTTTCCCAACAGGTAGTTTAAGACTTATATGTTTCCATTCTGTAAGATGTTTGAAATACACCTTTAAATTATTTGTAAAAAATATATTCTACGTGGGAAATTTCGTCTGTCTCGTTGAGTATGATTTAATATGGATACTACACGCATGTAAGATTAACCCTTTACATTCTAAGGGAACACATATGTCCAGATAATATCATTACTACTTTTGATACTTGTTTCTTGTTGAACTTAAGACACAACATTATGTAAGTGTGTAAATGGTGCCGGCTAGTTGATGTGACACCTATTGCAACCTAAAACGCCCACAATGATTCCTGATTTTCATTGCAGTGAACCGTTCGTATGGCAACAAATCCCAAAGTCCAGCATTTTGCTCCAAGAGCAACACCAAAAATATGTCAATCTTTTAAGATAAAAACTTGCTAAAAAGATCAAAAGTTTGCGTTCAGATCACACCTCAGGGCCAGATCTTGGATTTTGGCAAGAAAATTCCTTCTCACTTTATCTGCCAGCCCTTGTTTCTCCATTTGATGAAAACCAGTGTCGCGAACACAACCGTTGCCTTGTTCACGCCCGAAAAGAATTCTGGGTAATTCCGCCATAACTCGCAAAGGCAACTCCTATCATTTCCATTTCAAAGAATTATTACAAGTGTCGGACCATCCAGTCCTACCAGCAAAATATCGCGACGATTGAAATTTTTACCGGTCAAAACTTGGCCACAGAGCCCTTGGTAGGTCCTGGAAGCCATCCACAGATGGGCCTGAGAGACAACTTTACTTGTGAACTCGCCAAGCTGGCAGTAAAGCGATTGAATGGAAAATTGCTTTCTCGGAAATATGCCTATTTCTTGAGAACCACTCATTAGAATTTCACGAAATTTGGCTCGAAAATAATTCAGGAAATAAGTAACGGGAGTATTGAAAAAAATTGATTTTAAACGAAGGAAATTCTAGAAAATCGAGTGAACCTTCAGCACGGGATAATTGAAGATCTCTCTATTAAATTGTTAGCAAAATGGTGTTAACTTGTGAGTATCGTTACAAGCTCGTTGCATGCAAGTTATAAAGAAATTCTAATGACTACATTTTCTACAGAGAAACAAAACCGATTTTAATTGCCTATTTAAATTGCCTTTTTAAATCTATTCATGTCGCAATGGCAACGACATATACGTCAGCTTAACTATCAAAAAAACAAAGTTTGTGTTGTTAACTTGCTTGCTGCGAGTTTTGGCGACCGAGAGATCAAGGGTTTTAGAGAAAATGGTGAAAGAAACAAAAGTATCAAAAACTGTGTTCAGCCACCTTAAACTGGAGTGATGTTTCGACATATAACGTGTGCATACTTCATGCAAGACGACGAGCGATCAAGGAAAGAAAATGAATACATACCGCCCGAAATTTTACACCGTTATAACATGCGTTCTAAATTGCCAAATTGAATAGCAAGATGATCATATTGGTTCGTTTCCGACTTTGACTGAAACCATTCAAATACGCGACATGAATAATTCGGTCGCTCAGCATCTACAATCCTCGTTAAAAATCGTCTGTAATGTTTATGGGCTAATCTCAAAAATGCTGGCTGACATCCAATGCTTTCAAAGCTTCGTGCCAAACAATTTGTTAGAAACTCGATAAAAACAAACAATCTGGGAAAATAAAGCCAAACTATTAAAGATACCGTTGGAATTTTGGTTCTTGTACAGCCAGCATTTTTATTGAGCTTTTATAAGGACTTCTTATCATTGGCGACCAATGTTTCCACTCTTCACCGATTCCAGTTTCTTCTCCTGACCATATCGACTTGTCCTTATTTTCTCTTCCCGAAGATAACCTTCCTATGAATCGTAGAGAAAAATTTAACGATCAGCCATTGAATTAATTTCTGAGCCAAACCCAGAGTTTAAATTATGATTACCTTCTAGGTAAGACGCGTTTCTTTAGTAACGCCTTCCGTTTTAAATTGCGTAACAAAAGCTAGACTAACATTTCACGAAAAGCCAAAGTTTATACTTCCATTCCAAAAAGTGTAGAAATTGCTTTGGCAAGATAGACACGAATAAATGACTTTGTTCAGGAACGTAAAATAATTAGAGTGCCATGTACTTTGTGGAATATAACTAAGAAACCCGGTGCCACGTGTTTGGTTCTACGTTAGCAACTGAGCTCAGAAAGTTTTGCTATCAAAACTTTCGACAGCATTTAATGTCGGTTATTTTGCCTATCACATTTATTCTCAAGGCTAAGCTAATAACCCTTTTTGTTTGAGCAATGAACAGCCTAAAACTTGGAATGAACAACATTAACCATTAGTGAACCAAATTCTATCACTGTACTCCCATTCAATAGATCCTGACAGCGTTCTGGGCAAAATAAAAGTCACAAATCTTAAGCAATTCTTACCTTCAGCATTAGTTTATGAGTTCACGTTCCAGTCCATAAATCCAGCTTCTTGAAGATTACATGCAATTTTTCGGTAACAGGAACATTCGTCCTGACACATCGACGACTAGCGTGGTTAAGTGCGATTTCTTAAATTTGCATGCATGTGGTTCAACATCAGCTACCAATCAGTGAGAAACACGTCGCATAGTTTAGTCCCGTGTTTTAGAGGTAGTAAATCAAAAGTCCAAAAGAAGAATGGATTGGGCGTGTTAGACTACTTTTTTTGCACAAAAGTATGTGTATTTTTAAGTGTGAATATCTTTGATAATAGCATTAACAAAATCGAAAATAAATTTAAAAACAAATATTGAACTTCAGGTAGTCAAACCTTGATTTCATCTGTTACAAATTAAGGGAAGAAAAAAGAGAATAAAAAAACAGCAGACAGAAATGAAAGTCATTCTACGAAAATGGTAACATGAAGGAGAAAATGCCACGAATTTTTCTTTTAATTCATTTTTTAACGTATTTACGTGATATCCTAAATTATATTCTAAACTTTTTATAGTCTTCAAGACTCCAAACTTTTTCTAAAGTTCCAGTAGGTTTATATCCTTCAAACTCATCAATTCCAGCAGGGCCTAACACGATACCGTTTATTAGAACAGAAATAGCTTTGTTTCCTTGAGACTCCAAGCTAATGTTATGGCGACCCTGAGACACCTGTGGAGCCACGAAGTAAACACGGGTTTGAAAATGAACACTACCGAAAGCTCTTCCAATTATGCCTACCGCATTCTTTTTGTCTTTGTCAAGCCACAACAATACTCGACCCGAATTTTGCCTCATTCTACGTAAAACGATACCTACAGACCATTTTTTGGGTGGAACTTGAAAGGAGAACTCTATAAAGCTCCCTTGTCGAAGAGACACCCAGCCACCGAACGCGTCTGTTCGACGGTCAGATGGAGAGCCCATCTTCGCTTTGATGCTTTTTAGAGGCAGTTCGCTGAAACGCCGTTTTTTGTTTACCTTTACATCAAGAGACTGATGCACATTGGATTTTCCCCATCTTGGGTTTGTAGAAGCCCAGCAGCGAGGGTTTGTAACCAGCATCGAACTACTGGCAAATAAAGGGTCCTTTAATGAAGATCTTTCACAGAACAGTTGCTGGCTCGTTCGTGGCAGGATACTCTGAAAGTAGCGGATTTGAATGAGAGCAACTTGAGCATGTCCTTTGATATCAATGTGCAGATGATCATCATTCACCATTCCTGGCCGTATAAAGGCTTTTCGGATGCCATTTGCTGGATTCACTGGACAAAGTATGTCACGCCAGCTAAGCAACGTAATCCCATAGTGAGTTGCAAGCTCACCTTGTCCCAAATCTTCCAAATTGTGACATCTTGGATTCTTAATACTGCTGAGAGATGCACCTTTCTTGACCAAATCAACCAAGCTTACGTACAGAACTAATGGAAAGGATTTCAAGGACAAAACTCGTCGTGTAAGGAGTTCCATCGGCTGAGCTGTTGCGCCGTATATGCATCCATAATCGTTTACTGACAACTCGATGAACACTAAATCTGGCTCATCATCTGTTGATATGAAATTCTGCAGGCAAAATGTAAAAAAGTCGCTCCCAGTCCCTCCAAGTGACATATTTTCCACCGTCAACTTGGAGCCAGTCGTTGGTGAAATCGTTCTTTCCCACCACTGAGAGAACAGTTGGTGATATAAACGCCTGTGATTTTCGACTCCACCCCCGGCTGAATTCGATCCACCAATCACGATCATTTTGATGGGCTCACCCCGGAATATTTTGTTCGTCAGTGTCGTCACACGGCAAGGATCGATAGTGTCATTCATGTGGATTGCTTTGCTTATGTCATCCTCAGTAATACTGAGATCATTGATACTTTTATACAAATCTTTGTCCTGCCAAAAGGCAAACGGTTCTTGAGTTACCCAAGCCAACGAGGGGTTGTATCCTCTGATAAAATATCAAATGCGATACACACTGAGTAAGTACTAAAACAAAATGTGCAATCCAGAATAGCGCGAGGCTACTGAGTGACAGGCGAAAACTATCATAAACTATAGTATAAATACACCCAGCAACAAGGGGTTTTGAACCTGGAACCTCAGTAAAAAATTTCAAATCTCTTAGCCCCGAAACACTCGACTCAGGCACCAGGCGCTTATGATTCTAACTGTTTTACCTAACATTGCCAAATATAGGTATTCCTTAGCATCTCTAATCGACGATAGCATTTTTATGCACAGCTATCAAAAGAAACCTTTGCATCGATCCTTTATCAATGGACCATCACAGACATAACCATCAACTTAGAGAAATCTGCATCGAAGACAGCTTTTCATGTTTATTAGTCCGGAAAGCAACAGCTGTTATTCGGTCCAAACTCTACTTTCAGAAATTTTCCTTAATGTTTGAAATCTGCCATCACTATACTTCAACACTTCCTTTTCCGCGGATTTCATAATGATAAAAAGATACACCAAAAATGCACCGTACAAAGATAACGTGGTATTTTAAAGACTAAATAATAGCACAGTTAAGCGCATGGTTAAGAAGAAAATGTATGTAAGGCACCAGAGACTTTGTTTGGGGAGAGCATAACGTGGTTTTTCAGGTTGTCTCCAAAGCTGGCAGGGAAGACACGTCTTACCTAGTCGAGCGAGCACCAATTGACGATTCCTCCCGCGAGTCTGTAGAATAAGGATAAAAAGTTACCAAAGCGAGAGTCAAAATCTGCCACATTTCCTGCCGTTTGATGATTAATCACTGAAGCTATATGCTGTTAAAAATATTAGCTTTTGCGTTCAATCCTTTTCAGGGAAATTCTATTTTGCCTACCGATTCAGAATGCCAACAAGGTTCTTTAAATGAATTGCCTCTAATTAAAATCCAAGATAATCCTTCCCTTAAATATTAACGGCTTACGATTTCCAAGTAAACTTCTCAACACTGTAGAGTTTGGCATCATCGTACAATGGACGCAAACAGGTGCCTTCGCCACATATTGAATGACGCTCCAGCACCCGTTCTGTTCTATCGGATGAGTGGCATCTTCGTAACCGTACAGGTGTATAATCATTATTTTACTGGTAGCTGAGTGAACCCTGATATAATTTTCGTATAACCCCACACATTAATTTGCATACAGTTCTTTTATAAAAGCAGAAAACGGTGAAAACAATAGAATAGCTGTGGAACTTAGAATTTTTTTCAGAGTAGCATGAGGCTACTAGGAGATCTTTCCGGATTCCCTTTCGAAACAACTTTAAGGGGTTGATTTCAAACCCTAACGGAATATCATTTAACAATGCACGAGAGAAAATGATAAGACACAAAAATGTCGATACATTACTACAGGAGAAAGTTATATCAGTAACACGGCAGTTCAAATCAAAACTGGCTTTTCGACCGCGGGTTGTAACTGGTCTGTTGTAAAGCAGAAAAAAGGAACACAAAAGAGATGAACAGGTACTGTATTCTGATGCTATTTTTACTAAATTGGCGGAAACGATGGGCCAGAGGGAAAAGCGGTGAAGTAAATAAACTACTGAACCATCGGGGCCTTTCGTATACACATAAAAATTTTGCCAGCGTATAACTTTGGGTGGGGTGCTTACTATATCACTTTAACATATCATTTTAGAAAGCATCAAAAACGGCAAAAAACTAATTCGTGCAAAAGTTTATTGGATTTAATTTGTATTTAGATTTTAGTTCTGTTAAACTATAGTACTTCATAAGGCAAATGAGCAAAAGTTGTGAGACTTCTGATGCCGCAGGAGAGCGTACGCAGCATTCACAAGTACGTAATATGGAAAAAGCTTACCTAATCTCTCGTCTTCCATCAAAAGTCTTGAGGTGTTCTGGAGATTCTCGTCAAAATGCTGGGAAGATGTTGCAAATATAAGAGTTGCACAGGAACGATAATCATATGCATAAAGATCGTGTGTAGCAAACGAATAAGAGAAACAAGGAAAAACAATCACTCAATTTTAATAGCACTTACGGTGATGACAAGAACAAGGATCTCGGAGCAAAAAGCTTTCTCCCAGCTGCGGCGACTTTCCCGGGTTTGAAGACACATGTAATCGTCATCTCCTGAGAGAGCATGGAGAGAAATGAGGAACAATGCTCAATATAAAGCCTATTGGAAAGTAAAAAAGAGAAAAAAATATTGAGTTTTTTAACATTAAGCTGATCTCGCCATTTGGTTTGATCAATTCTCACCAATGAAAAAAAAACAAGCGTAAATATGACGTCATCAGTGAGGTCTATTGGTTTCCCTTGGTATGCTGGCGTGCGTCAGTGCTTTATAAACAAAGTTCAGCAACATCAGCCAGTGACTCGTAGGCCATTTTCTTCAAAGTGTTTCTTTTTTTTTTTTTTTTAATTCGATAACCACATTTTGGTGTCATCTTTTATGTTTACGTTTTCGTGACTACCCTTTGAGAACAATAGGATCGTATTATGTTTTTAGACGAGAGAGACCAGAACGTGAGAGTAGAACTGTGTTATAGAGAGAGGGAGGGAAAGTTCATCCGAAAAAGAAAGCGAAGTTTCGGAACTCAGCGGACTCTTTAGTCTCATTTCCGACAATAGTTTTTAATCAATCATTTCGTATTTGTATCTCTGTCATCTCGGCGGGCTTGAATAAAAAATACCCCTTTAAGCGCGATATCTCAGGCCTACACATTTGCTTTCAGACCCACACTTACCTTATTAAAGAGACGACTGAGAACGAACCTGGCACTACACGGCTTCCTTAATAGTTAGACAAGAGTGCGACAAGTGGAGGGTGAGGAAACTAAAACATGACTATCAACAGTAATCGCCTCTAACCAATTGAGCTTACCGCCTCCCGGTTAGCTCAATTGGTTAGAGCGCCGGATTGTGTTTTGCGGGAGGTCGAGGGTTCGTGCCCCGGACCAATACTCATGGTCTTAAAATAAGTGAGGAGAATCTACTACCTTTCTATAATCAAGAAATGGATAGATGTTCTAGTCTTTTCAGATAAGGACGAATAAACCGTAGGCCCCGTCTCCTGCAGGGTTAGGGGTAGGAGACGTTAATTTCCCACGCATGAGATTTTTGTATGGTGGATGTCCTCCCCTGTGGTGAGATGGGTGGGTGTTGGCCCTGAAAAGCCCCTATTTGGAGTGTTCAATTAACCTATGTATGTATAATAATCCACAATGTGCTTCTGTGGCTTACTGCTTACTGCTAGTTTTAGAAGATCAGCCCATTTTAAAATGGTGATCAGCCTATTTTAACTAATTCCAAGTGGTAAGGAGGCGGTAGACCCTCGAGGGACAATTTTTTTAGGTTGTTTTTTATTCAACTTACGCATTAGTCTTTTAACTATATTTTCCACAAAAATTTTAGTAAAATCTCGAAACCCACGCGAATTATTTACAAAAACGTATTTTCGAACTGAATTCTTTTGCGCGTCAAAGTGTGAATAGCTAATTATAACTTGTCAACACAAATGATTCCAGTAAAGTTTCTTACAGTAAAACATCTTGGTCATTGAATTTCATTCGCGTAAGCGAAAAATTAACATCTACTGGGTTCGGTTGTACGTGAAATCTTTGCTATCTCTCTGCGTTTAAAACTAGAATGTGACTGAATGGAGGAAGATAAAAAGGAGAAGAGTCCATAGTTTAAAGTAAAAAAGAAGCCTGGCTGTCAGCACCAAAAGTAAAGAAATTCGATGCGGAATGGCAAAAGAATCTCACCGAAACGGATAAAGGCTCGATCAAGAACCACTAAGTTTTGCCGTAGAGTACTTAAGCCGCTCTTGAGTTAAAAAAAAAAAAAAGATTTTACATCAAAATTTCCTTTCAGAAGAATTGAACTAAAGGTCTCTCACGCAGTCGGTGTGCGCACGCGCACTCTGATTGCGTTGCATCATCATCGTAAAACAGGCGGTGTGCGCACTCTGATTGCGTTGCATCGTGGTTCTAAAACAACTAGACGTTGGAGGAGCGTTCACTCGGGCTTCTTTTATAGCCATAGCATCCACACCAAACACGAGTACAATTATAACAGCTTGTAAATTCGTGCAATCAAATTCGCACGCTTCACACGCAAGCGTGCTTTAATTTTCCATTGTGCACGCTGGTGATGTCTGCAAACAAATGCCTCGCGAAAAAAGTTTTCCTCGCGGGTGACTTCAGCATTTTTCATAAAAAAAACGGGAAAAACTTCAGCAAAAAAGTTAAACTAGACATGGCAACAAGCGAACAAGCCAATGAAGGATCTGCCAACGTTTTCTTTGGGAATGGATTTTTTAACTCCCGTGAAAGAACCCAGAGAAAGGGAAAACAAAACAATCAACGGTTTTATCTCGTTTCCCAACTCTTAACTTTATTTCCACGCACGAATTCACCTGTCAGTTTTTGACCAATCTGAGGCAAGATCATTGAAGCAAACGAAATACTTTTCCGAAAAAAATTAAACGCATTGAAGCGTGGGAGAGAATTTCTGCCCTTTAAACATAAACTACAGCATTGAAAATGTTATAAAACAATTGGTTTATGTGTCAGCTGAGCGTTCATCGAGACTTGAGGCACTTGGGAAGTTTGGAGAGCACTCAAGAAGCTAGCAATTCTTAGGCATCTTTTGTGCTCTCCATCTTTTGTGGGATGAGCTTATAAGACAGGAATTTTTGCAAAGCGATCTTCACAAAACACAGCATTCTTTAAATTACGTTCTTTACGAGGAGTGAGCTCACGATAACACAAGTTGTCGCACTCTCATCCCCAGTACCCGAAAAGGAACGCCGGGGACCATGACCCCCCTTTTGGCGACCAAAACGGCTTCCATTTTTAGACTCGGGCTTTCCTACGGAAGCCCGAGTAAGAATTGAGTCTTTTGCATCTTGACGGGTTGGATTGAATTTCTATCGTAGCAGCGAGATCGCGTGAATATACGTGGATTGTAATGGGGATTTACTGTCTGTTGCCGTTCCTTCGAAAGTTAAAAAGTTGAAGGGGCATGCTCGACTCCTGCCATTCCTCTAAGACTAATTCGCTCTTAGGAGGCAACTGACGCTATTAAAAAAGGTTCGAAACTGCAATGTGCCTAAGAATCTCAACACAAATGGCAACAGTTACACTCACAGCCGATGGTGGGCCGGATGAATAATATCAAAGTCAGAAGTTATATTCCTAGACGCGAGTTATTTAACAGGGAATTGACCCTTGACATGCAAACGCATATTAAAGAGACAGACCTAACACACGAACTTTCTCCACCAAGCGTGAACACAGGATTTGTAAAAGGAGAAGGCCCACGCCTCCTTAGAACGAATTTGTCTCGCTCCACGTCTACAAGGTGGTTTGCAACCCATCTCTAGAGACAGGAAAGAATAGTGAAAGGAACAAATGCTGGTGGACGAAAAAAAGGAGCTAATGAGATATTTATTGTCTAAGTCCACCAACGTGGCGGCAATGACGTAGCGTGAAAACCACCTATCGAGTTTCAAAATACCCTTTGAGAATAGAGGAAACCAAAACAAGGGCTTTGAGAAACGTATCTCTGGAATTATTTCTGCAGGAGAGAAAGTATTGTGATAGGTCCATTTTCGGGTCCGCAGGCACTTAATTTCTAACGTACTGATCGAACACAATTAGCGGCCATGTTGTCTTTATTACACACACAACAACAACCACCCCGAGGGGGGTGGTAACGAAAGTAACACATTTCGTTCTCACAGGGAGGTACACGGTTTTGGCTTTCGCTACAATGCTCCCCCTCCTAAGAGACACTGTCCTCAGTGTCACGGTGCTAACCACTCTAACAGGAACGAATAAAGTTAACAATTTAACAACAGCTCTGAACGTCTTGTAAAGTTCTTCTAAAACAACAAGCACTGATCAGTAAACAATAGAAACTAATGTCACTCAAAGTTCCTCCTGTCTATCACGCTTAAGAAACTCTTTAAAAGTCTATTTGAGTGTTCAATGTCCAAGGTAATGAAGGGGTTAGACCCAATCACCGTAACGATTTGGTTCTCTCCGCTCCCTTCCATAACGTGTCCGTACATTATGTGGTAGGCTTCCTCGGGAAGGGGTCCCACTGTCCTTCTCCAACACGCCCTGTTGGTCTACAACTGGAACCACTGGCAGGGCATCAGCAGGTATCTCTGCATCTGTATCCCTTCCCGTGTCTGCTTCGTCGTCACTGTTCTCCGCATCAGATTCAGGCTTCTCGGACATTGTTGTTGAATCAGGTTGGAGGATGCTACCATGAACAGAATTCTGAGACTCCACGGCAATGCTGCCATCCAGAACACCTTCCCTCAGCACCGCTGGAACAGAGCCACCCGGGATAACAGGCTCAATTTCTCCAACACTCGCAACTTGGGATACAGGCGTAACAGTCTCTCCTTCCTCCGAAATCCAGCTCCTCAATGCTGGTCCGAGATATGGCTTGAGTCGGTCTGCGTGAATAACTTTAGCTTTTGCCCTTCGACTTTTTTGAATACGATAGGTTACATCTGACAACACAGACACCACCAAATAAGGCCCTTCCCACGGACAATCCAACTTGGGGTTCCTGCCTTTCTTTCGGCGTACGTTGTGCAACCAGACGCTGTCTCCCACCCGGAAAGGCTTACTGGACACTCGTTTGTCATAGTTTCTCTTATGCCGTTCTGCTGCTTTTCCGCGATGTCGTCGTGCTACCTCGTGGGCGCCAGACAGTCTCTGTTGAAGAGCCAATGCATACTCAGTTGACAGAGGCGGCGTATCTGGAGTTGACTCAGTGACTACGTCAAGTGGGACTTCAATTTCACGTCCAAGCATTAGCATGTTTGGGGTTTCCCCCGTAGACTCATGCACAGAGCTTCTGTAGGCCATCGTGCAAGGTTGAAGTTGTAAGTCCCAGTCCTCTTGACTTTCTTTAAGTTTTCCTCGCAGCATTTCAACCAATGTTCGATTGTACCGTTCCACCTGTCCGTCTGACTGTGGATGCAATGGGGTGGTTCTAGTTTTCTCGATATCCAAGACCTTACACACTTCAGCCATGACTTTGGACTCAAAGTTTGTTCCCTGATCACTATGTAACTCCCGAGGAACTCCAAAACGACACACGAACTCACCCACCAACTTTTCAGCTACTGTAACAGCTTCTTGATTCGGGATAGGATAGCTTTCAGTCCACTTTGTAAAGTAGTCGGTTACAACAAGAACAAATTTATTACCACGAGGTGTCTGAGGTAGTGGTCCAAGTATGTCCATCGCAAGACGTTCCATCGGAGCACCAACCACATATTGCTTCAGAGGCGAACGTCGCTTCCGTCCCCAGCTCTTCTTGGCACCACACTCATGACAAACTTTGATCCATCTCTTGACTCGTGAAGTTAGGCCTGGCCAGTAGTACCGAGCTCTAAGCGCTCCCAGTGTCTTGTTGACACCCCGGTGACTTGCAGTTGTATGGTTGTGATGAGCTTTGAGCGCCGTTTCTTGCAGGTTGCTTGGAAGTACAATCTGGTACTGTATTCTAGTACCACTTCCCTCTTCCCACCTCCGGCATAGTACTTGATCTCGGATTTCCAGTTGGTCCCACTGGGCCCAAAGTGCCTTCACTGTGCGGTCATATGGAGAGACATCTTCCCACTTCGGTCGGACTGCACTTGCACCTTTGCACTGTAATATCACCTTTAGGCTAGGATCTGCTGCTTGTTGCTCATGAAGGTACTCTCGAGTCCACGTTGGTTCCAGTTTGATCGTTTTGCACCACGTTTCAGGCTGATCATTGGTAAAGCAACGTTCAGTAGTAGCTGACGACAATTCTGCTCCACCTCGCTTATCGTGAAGAATTTCCGTTTGCTCCTTTACAAACTCGTCACTCCTACCCTGGGAAACATCAGTCTGAACAGCAACACTAACCACTTGCTCAACCTTCTTCCACTCCTTACACCATTTGCAACCGTCGTTACAAGGTCTTCGTGACATGGCGTCCGCATTTTGATGTCGTTGGCCTTCTCGATACTCAATCTCATATGTAAACACACTGAGGAACTCTATCCATCTTGCCAACTGTCCCTCTGGTTCCTTGACTTTAAGCACCGAGCGAAGGGGTGCGTGGTCAGTCCTTATGCGAAACTTCGGCCCCTGCAAATAGTGACGAAACTGCTTCACAAACTCCACAACAGCAAGCAGCTCTTTCCGCGTAACGCAGTAGTTTCTCTCGGCCTTGGTCAACGTTCTGCTCGCATAAGCAACTGGATGCTCCACCCCATTCTTTAACTGACTCAAGACGGCTCCAATACCATGGTTGCTGGCATCAGTGTCAAGTATGAACTCCGCAGTGAAATCTGGGTATGACAAGACAGGAGCTGTGGCCAACAAGGTCTTCAAGGTATCAAACGACACCTGGCACTCGGATGTCCAAGTAAAGTCAACATTTACTTCAGTCAGTTTGTGAAGAGGCCTGGCTACCAGGGCAAAATTTGGAACAAAACGTCGATAGTAACTGGCAAGTCCTAGAAAGCTCTTTACTTCAGTTGCATTCTCAGGTACTGGCCACTCATGAACTCGTTTAACCTTCGCAGGGTCAGTCTCGATGCCCTTCTCAGATACAATATGGCCAAGATATGCGACGCGTTTCTGGAACAGCAGACATTTGCTTGGTTTCAACTTAAGTCCAGCTGATGCAAAGCGAACGAACACTTCCTCTAAACGCTCCAGTTCCTCTTGAAAAGTTCTCCCATACACAATTGTATCATCAAGGTAGATAAGGCAGGTCTCAAACCTTAGCTCTGCTAAGATCAGTTCCATTAATCTTTCAAAGGTACTTGGTGATGAAGTGAGACCGAAAGGCATAACATTCCACTCGTAGAGACCAGAAATGGTTACGAAGGCTGCTTTACCACTGCTAGCTGGGTCCATAGGGACTTGCCAATACCCCGATGCCAGATCCAAGGTGGAGAACCATTTTGCACCGGAAAGAGAACACAGAGAGTCATCAATCCTTGGCAACGGGTAAGCATCTTTGACTGTTACTGCGTTGACCTGTCTGTAATCTACACAGAACCTTTGCGAGCCATCCTTCTTGGTAACTAACACCACAGGAGATGACCACGGACTGTTGGATTTCTTCACAATTCCACGTTGTAACAAGTCCTCCACCTGCCTCTCAATTTCCGCATGTTTCGATGGTGATGTGCGGCGAGGATGCTGTTTGATTGGTCTTGCATCGCCTGTGTCGATATTGTGTGTCACTAGGTTGGTTCTGCCAAGATCTTGTTCTGATAAGGAGAATACGTCTTTATGCCGGTGTAAGAGTCCAGCAACTGCCTGGCTTTCTTCTTCGGTCAACTGTTCTGAACTGCGCCGCCAAAGTTCTCTGAGTGGATCTGGTAACAAGTCTCCACTTTCCTCCGCCCTCCTCTGGCTTTGGTCAATTCCACTTGTGGAGCCCTGAGAGTTAATTTCAGGAAACTCCAGTTCTGTCACGTTGGAAACTGGTTTGGCCACAGCTACCACAGTCTGAGCACCGATGGTTTGCGTTTTGTCAGAAGTGTTAAGAATTCGCACTGGTACAAGGCCGTTATCTCCTGCAGAAACCAGAGTCCTTCCAATATACAGGCCTTTGTCTTGTAGACGGTTGCCACAGGGCTCTAGGATTCGCAATCCTTGATTAGCATTTTCAGCTTTGGACTGTCGGTGGATAAGATGAACTGGAATTACTGCTTCACAATGTGGTTCTATCACTACAACACGGCGAGTTACACATCTGAGACTGAGTTGCTGGAAACTCTCACTACAACAGTCAATTTCCTCTCCATCGATAAGAAGTTGTTGCTGAACTAGGTCAATCTTTGCATCTACGTCAGACAAGAATTCCATGCCTAATATGGCAGAGTCCTCAATGTCGGCTACCAGTACACGTAAGCTTACATCTTGAGTTCCTATCCTTATAGTAATCTCCCCTGTGCCATAAGTATTGGTTCTGCGCCCGTCTGCCACAAACACTTGTGAGCCATCTTCACGTAAGGGGAATTTAGCATCCTCAGGTAACCTCTTGTAGCACTCATAGGATAAAACATTTCTCACGGTACCCGTATCTACCAGCCAAACAACTTTACACTGTCCTATGAACCCAATGACGTAAAGTCCATAGGGGCGAGATCTCCGATTAGGTACTACTGTCACATTCCCGCCCTCTTTAAGATTGTCAACTGCAGTGTTAGAACTTTGAGGCCCATGACTGTCCAGGTATCCTACTGGGCCCTCGAGGACACCCTGTTCCCGTTTCCCGAGTACTGGTCAGTTGCCGGTCGTCCCCTTCGTTTAGGGCATTCTTTTCTCATGTGTCCCCTCTTTCCACAATGCCAGCATTCCCATCCCCTGGTTTGGTTTCCCTGTGGCTGTAGTTGGTTTGCAAGAAATTCATTCAATTGCGTGATGATGCTTTGCTGAGCTTCTAATTGCTGTTGTTGCTGGTCTATCTGAAGCCTAAGCCCATCCACCTTTGTTTGCAAGTGTGTTCGTTCTGTTTCCATGGCTCTGACTTTACTACCCGCCCGTCTGAAAGAATTATTGTTGTCTAGAAGTCGGAGGGATTCCAACTCTCTAGCTAGGGAAAGGGCTTGGTCGAGAGTTCCCGGTTTTTCCCGTCTAAGATACAGCCTATCATCCTTATCACTCAAAGCATCAATAAAATGTTGGACAGCAAAACGTTCCTGCACGGAAGCACCCAAATCCTGGTATGCTAGATCTACCATTGAACGAATATCTGTAGCTAACTCTTGTAAACTCTCACCTTCGAATTGTCGACGATTTAACAGCCTGGCCTGATGTAACTCGGCTTGTTTCTCCACGCCAAATCGTAGCTGCAATCTCTCCACAATTTTGTCGTATTGTTGACAATCTGAATCCGTGAGTCCACTTAATAATTTCCTACTGTCACCACGAAGACTGGCGGCCAGAAACATCGCCTTTTCTTCCTCAGTCCATCCATTGACGATCGAGCAGCGCTCAAAATGCATCAGATATTCTTTCAGGGGTTGTTTTCCATCGAAATCTTCCGGTAGTTTAACAGGTTTCCTTGTTTGACGGACCACCGTCAACCCTTGTGACTTTGCGAGGGTTAACAAGTCATCATCGTTACGCCGGAATGGATTTGCAATCGAAGCACGTGACGTTTCGGTCGCTGGAAGTAGTGTGCTATCTCCGACCGCTGATGACTTTGCGAGGGTTAACAAGTCAGCATCGTTACGTCGGAATGGATTTGCAGTCGACGCACGTGGTGTTTCGGTCGCTGGAAAAGTGCTATCCCCGACCTCTGGTGACTTTGAAGTCCAAGCACGTGGTGTTTCGGTCGCTGGAAGTGTGCTATCCCCGACCTCCGATCGTACAGAAAACGGTCTAAGCGCCTCCAAATCCGTTTTGAAAGGATTCTCTGACCTGTTAGGAGTGGACCACCGCTGCCACCAATGTGATAGGTCCATTTTCGGGTCCGCAGGCACTTAATTTCTAACGTACTGATCGAACACAATTAGCGGCCATGTTGTCTTTATTACACACACAACAACAACCACCCCGAGGGGGGTGGTAACGAAAGTAACACATTTCGTTCTCACGGGAGGTACACGGTTTCGGCTTTCGCTACAGTATCTTTTAAAACAAAGAAAAAAGCGCGCGCGTAGAAGAAAATATGGCCTTTTCTGACACAATCTCATCCGGTTTTGCCAAACCTCAAGAACATACAGGTGGGGAAATGACACCTTAAAACTGACCCTTATTATCACATCGCAAAAACGCCAGCGGATGGTAGGAGATGCACAGGCCAATCAACACCATTCAACAGTCGACCGCCTCTCGCTTTCCGGCTTGCCATCGTGTCGCCTCACGCAAGGTAGAGGTTTTCATGGATCAAGTGACTCTTTTCATTGCTCTAATTTGACGGTCCTTCATTCAATGATCAAGATAGTAGATTTACCAGAAAAACACTCGCGATTAGTTAATTTGCCTTCCCTTAGGTAAATGAATTTACAACACGATCGAGTACATATAGTAAATGTCCTTGCAGTAGTAACGCTATGTAACGCAACACACTAAACGCAACAATAGGCCTCTTCGCTGCCATAGCAGGTCTCAAACGCGATCACTTAGAATGCATCAACCGTTGGAGAGCGTTTGATTGTAGCTGTTAAAGAAGGATGAAAGTGGCCATAAAAATCTTTGCATGGCTTCAAACTACAATATACAACGAGTTTGACCTTCTCGAAAACCGGTCTCAAATTACATGCTAATAAAACGGTGCTTGCGTTTGTCCTTGAGAACGATAGAATACGTGAAAAATACGTACAATAACACTTCTACACATTCAGCATATATCAAATTACATTTATCGCCAGTGAAATGAAAATGAGGCGGCCTAAATTTTACGGAATGTTCAGCCAAAATATGCCGATTTCTGCCGCTTTTACCGCCATCGAAAATAACGCTACCACAGCGCAATGCAATCGGAATACGGACACTGCCTTCTTTCACAAGAAACTGATACATGGTTATCCGCAAAATATGATTTTGCTTGGAGTCTCCTGAGACTCTGCGGGACGCTTCTGTGTTCCTATTGGCGGTTGGCATTTCGAGTTTTTTAGAGTGTTGACATAACTTGACATATGGTCATCCCAAAGGCGTGAATTGTTAGAAAAACTTTGGAAGGAAAAAAACAACATACTTTTAGGCGAATACGCTTTCTTTGAACTAATAAATAGGGTATTTAAACTTTACAGGTTGCCTTGAAATTTGGTCCAAAGACTCCCATGATACCAACCTAAAAAACCCGTGTGGGGGAATTCAGGTTTTCAAAGGGAGATAGATTGCGAAGAAACCAGTAATAATATCGAAAAATCCCCACACGGTTTTGAAGCACAACCCCTAAAGATGGAAATTGTCCCGAAGTTTTATTTGTGCAGTATGTAAAGTAAAGTAAAAACCTCTATTTAAACACGATAAGTATTGAAGCTATGCAGCTTGTGAGGACAGGTTTGATATGCGATTAATTCGCCCTAAGAAACATCGGCCATTTCGGATTGTCGCAGCCCATTCGGTTTACGATTAGATCGAGCTGAAATGAAGTAATTCTTGCCGAATGGTGCATTTCCTAACCTTTTCATTGATATATAGTTTATGGTGAATACGCTTTAAATAACGCGTTGAAAAGTTCTTACCCGAAGGACACCCGCAAAGGTCTACCGTATCCTTAAAAGGGTCCTCCTTTAGGAGTCTTTCGCAAGGTGTGGAGGAACACAACGCCGTGAGGTAGAAGGTGTGGTGGTACCGAGTCTATTTTGATCTGCGTCCTCGAAAACACTATGGAAGTTAATTCACATCACAGAGTAATTAACGCTAACGTTAGACAACGTTAATGGAAGACATTGTAAAAATTCATCCTTGAATGAGCTTAAGGGTGAAGTTTCTAAAGCAACTATGATGTAGCGTGGGTGGGGGTAACTAGGTAATTTGGTTTTATCAACTGAATTGATAAATTGGCCACCGCAGAGTTTAAAAGCTGACGTTTCGTCCGTTAGCCCTTCGAATGGGACAATCAGACCTGGTTTGACGCAACAAACCACGACAAAAACATAGGCAAATCTTTGGTCAGAAGCTCATTACAAACTAATGACTAGCCGTGAACTTTCAAATAAGCTCGCCCACATTGCAAAACTTGTCCTTTCACTCACAACGTCGAGAGAATATCCTGACCGAAACGATCAATTAGGATTGCTGATCACTTCACGTGCACCTCCGGCAATGTTATCTATTGTATAACGTGCACTTGCTGCAAAAATATGTACATTGGTGAAACAAGAAGACGGCTAGGTGACCGATTCTGAGAACACCTTCGCGACGTAGAAGAGAATGACAAGGACGCATCCAAACTCGTCACCTAATCCTTCCAAGCATCGTAGGGCGGTCTGCGTCCTTTCCTTACATTTGGGTAGTACGGAAAGCCGCAAAACTCTTGAACAAAAGTTTATCTTTCAAAACGGCACTCTTAATCCCAATGTTATCAACGAACGGTATCGACTCAGTTGATAAAACCCCAATTATAATGGCTTGGTGCCACTCTGATTTAAAGATTTAATGAATGTAACAGAAGAAATTACAATTCATCGACCCAACGTTTCGACACCCTGTCTAGTACTTTCATCAGGGGTGATCTAGTCGTTGCAACAAGAGGCCCTTTTATATTCTCACTAATAAGCTACCCTTTTTTCGGATGAAGGGTCAGTAGGTGTTAGGTAGTAAGCAGCCATCATCACGATTGGAAGGAGCGTGGGCGGAGTTGATATGCCAGGTTTCCAAACAATGGTGCTGACGGTAAACATCGATCAGGTGTTAATTTTAAAATTATCCCACCTAATTGTATTGTTAGGTATGGGTACTCTGACAAAGCTAAATTTTCTTTTTGCAAAAGAAACCGCATTTTTGATGCTCTTTCAAACGTTTACCAAATTGACGTTTAGTCTGTCCGATATACTTGTCACGGATCACAATCATTGCATGGAATAGAATAAATGGCGTCGATTTTTTGTTCTTTCTTGACAGTACCTTAGGTTTGGCAAAAATATGCTCCAGAGTCTAAAAAAAATTTTGAGCACCTTTATCGTCGTGGCTATTCAAAATTCTCTTGATGTTATTGGGCCTTTTTTATCAACAGTGGTTCTGGTAAATTGTCTTTTGTTTGGCTTCAAGGCCCTCATGACTACCACAGCAGTCAAACATTTCAATGGTTAACATCAGAAACAACCACTGTCTCGAAAAATATGCTAAAAAGACATTGTAACCTCCATGTTAATCTGTAAAAGGAAAAGAAACAGGGGAAAGGAAAGCTCGAGACCTTCCGCACGGCACAAAAGTAATTTATACAAAAGTTTATTGAAATGGAAACTTTTCTGTCGATACTAACTTATAATTAACACCAATTCAAGGTGCGGTCCAAGCTCGCATACCATGCTTACATCATTCAAAGCTGTAGCACTACGAGTTATCTACTGAGTGCATAAGAAAAAAAACTATGAAAAATTAATTAATAATACTAGCCTCTTTAGATTTCAGAGACAAAAGCTCTTGCTTTTTTTCTACCATTTTTGGGAAGGGGCATCGAGAACAAATTTCCTCTAACATTTTAATTAAAACAAAGGTAAATATATGTAGTAAAAGGAACAGACTGATCCTAACCATTAACTGTAACGACCGCGAAGTACCAAACAGTAGCCACAAAAATGGCCGTATCTATAACATGCTAAATTTTGAAATTGAATTGTTCTTAAGTGTGTCTAATACCTCGTTACTATAAGATAGAAAACTGAAGGTAGAAGCCAAACTGTTATGAAAATTCAGCATGTACCATTAATGTTATTACTAGTTTATATCCTAGTATTTCCCGTTCATTTCTTTAATCTTAACACCTAACTGACTGCACCACTGGAGTTTTGAACTGACTGCTCTCAAATAAAGGATCAAACTGCTTGACGATCTTTGTGAAAGTCGTCACATAACTGGACAGCGGAGTTCCAAACTGCCTTTAGGTGCGTCATTTTGATGCTGTCTGGAATGTTCTCCGCTCCTGGAATTTGTTCCATACCTTTGTCGGCTAAACACATATCCAAGTACTCTTCAAAGCTGCAATAAATTTGTCTTAAGATCTTAGTTCTGTTATCACCTTAACTCGTACAAGTGATTAACATGAAACTTGTCCCTACAATTTCCACACATGATCCAGCAAACAGATAGACAGTAATCAACCTTATCGGTCAGAAGTTGTTATTCCGATCTAACACCAAATTCTCATAACTTATTTACAAGGAAATGAGTAGCAGCTAAAGGGGAGGATTAATAAACAGATCTTGGAATTAAAGGGGTTAAACTATGGTACTTCATAAAGTAAGTGAGTAAAAAGTATCAAGACTTCTAAAGCCGCAAGAGAGTTTACCGCAAACTGTCTCTTCACTTTTGTCAATTGGGATGATCAAGATTTTGCTATTAATTTTCAATTCGCCTTTGAAGTACCAATGTTCAAAGAATTGAACGTGGACTTGAAACAGCAACTCGTTTACAAAATACGAAAGGAACTTTGAACGGGAAAGGGAAAATTGGAAAACAAGGCGTAGAAAAGCGTTCATCATAAGAACCTTCTGTTCAAATACCAGGAATAGACACCGACGATATCACCCGCCCCAGGAAACAATATCAGCTATAAAAAATACCAATTACTTTAAGAGTAAAAAAGGGTTGGAGTCGAACGCCTATAAATTAGGAAATCTCGTTGCTGTCATGGTTTGTACGTCATAACTCCACAGTAACACGGTGGCAAATGCAACAGTTATTTCCAAAAGTTACGATAGCAACCGTAGGAAGTGCAAGATAAGAAAAACGACTTTGTGCCTTATTTTGCTGATGCATTAAAAATTGGAACATTTCAAATAGCTCGTCTTACCTCATCGTCGAAATTATTTCGCCATCCTTTTTGACATTCAGAAGAATAATCTGCAAGAGCTGCGGCAGAAATATGTCCATGTCGATTTTTCGCAACACGCGATTTAGGCTGGCCTGTTCGCTTGAGCTAAGTCTTTCCTTGAAAACGTCAGGCAACTGATCAAAGGGCTCCTAAAAAAACACACCTCATCAAACCTTTCATATCAAACCTACACTTTGACTGATAACCTCGGGGAAAAGCGGAGGTGCACATCTCGCGTATGGCATATCAGAAAAACTTATCAAACTTTGAACAAAGTTTGAATTGTTCTTTTTATTCGTAAACTAATTAATGCTATAAGGCTAAAGTTAGTGAAAAAAGGCCAGCATTTAACCAGAAAGTTAAGCCAGCCAGAGGGAAATAAAATCCTTTCAAACCTAACCTGTTTGTTCCTTGACTTGATTTTTGCTCTCTCGAGAGCCATAAGCCGCCACAATGCCAAGGTATGGGATAAACTGCAGTGCTGTTCTGCCTACAACAAGATGGCAAAATCCTTGAGAACCTATGCATAGCTAAAAGCACTGCTGGCTAACATATGGGCAAACAGTCGAAAATAGGGCCTCTCCTTTATCAACTAATAAGAAAGAATTATCTGACATTTCTCACACATCGTTCAAGTGCTAAACAAGAACAATTTGATTCAGATATTGGTGATTGGAACTTTGTAACAGTCAAAAACGATGACCAGTTAGGTAAGTCTTTCGAATAAAGAGAAGAAATGTACTTACTGTTGGACTCTTAAGACCTCGATCTTTGGGTAACTTAAGTACTTCATGCAAGTACCATTTTAAAGGCCTCTCCGGCTGGCCGCCCGATGAGGCAAGAAAACCGATGGCAATATCCAGTGACGACATAACATCACAGACATCAGACAAGGAAGACCGCAGATCTACAATAATCTGGCTTTCGATGACGCGGGAAATGGATTCCTGTAGAGAAAAGTGGTTTAAAGTGTCTCAGATCTTGACCATACCGATACAAACATTAACATCATAGAATTTGAATAACTCAGTTGGTAGAGCACTGTACCGGTATCGCAAAGGTCACGGGTTCAAATCCCGTACGGGCCAAAATTTTTTTTAGGCGTTATTTCCACTACTACATAAGTAAGGTTCATTACTGCTGGGATCGCTTTCGTACATTAACATCATAATAATGTGATAAAAATACTACTATCAACGTGACAAAAACAATTCAGAGCCGAAAACATGCTTCCGTTAACCGGAGCTGGAAGGTACGTGCTCGAAAGCGCAATGTACCGTTCTTTCCGTTTTAAGATGGATCAGGTATGCAACCCAGCACATGATGAAAAAAACAACAACATTATAGACTTGTTTCGCATAGGTGCAATCAAAGAAAGACTAGATGAAAAAAATAATAATAAAGAAGGAAGCTTTACTTCCCCAAAAAGTTAGGTTTCCGATAAACAAGAGCATAAATGTTTTACCAATTTGAAACCCTCTGATTGCACCGTAAATCAAGCGCTATCAAATACCATCGGCACCAAACCTCCAGATGACCCTCACTTTCAAACATTCCACACCTTGAGATTTCATTTTTGGGTCCATCGGTGAAACTAAGGCGCAAGAAAATTTCCTGTTCTGGATCTTTATAGTACGCTGACCAAACGTATATCTTAAAGGGTAAAAAAGGAAACTGAAATTTACCTGAGGAATTTTTCCAGAGAGAGAAGTGAATACAGCGTCATCTCGGGTGTCTCGGCTGAACGCGAAACGTTCTTCCTGAAACAAAGAAAACAATAAAGCGCTTACACATATTACAATGACTTCGTTTGCAATTTTTCTTACAGCTGTGGAGGAGTGGTCTTAACGAAGGTCCAAACCCGTCTTCAAAAAGGAAAGTTAGTTTTGTTTTGTTTTCAATTCTTGGTCATCAGAAACTGACCAGTGAGACAAGCAACTTAGGGAAAGATTGAAAAAGAATGAGTGACACTCAGTCTCAACAAATGGGGCTGATACCGCTGTTTGAAACATACTTCAACCAAAGAAATAACTTGTATTCTAACTGTATCGCTCACAGAAGTCCTGTGCTTGAAACGTGACAAAAGTAACCTTTGTTATCTATGTCTGAAGCTGTTGATTGAGGCATATGGTTACAACGGAAACGTGCCTTAAAAATTGGGAATGAAACTGTTTGCGGTTAGATGAAGCACACTCAGTCAATGAGTATAAATACATTCCCGTGCGGTGAAAACGAGCTGTTGCAGAATAAACAGAATATGCTTATCTTTCATCACGTTATATGTGTCATAAATATTTTCACCCTACCTTGAACTCAACAAAAGGCCTTCCCCGTAACAACCTGTCAGTCAGTTGTCTCTCCAAAGCCGCCCAATCATAGTGAACTAAGGTCTCCTGTCCCACCTCCAGAGAGTAGTTACAGTGAGCCAGGATGAGGGGCAGCAGGTCCCTCTCAGGATCGTAGGCTATCAAGTGCGACAGGGTCACCTCTGATACGGAAACACGCTCCAAGGGGCTAAAAAGGAATTTTTACCGATGAGATGTTTATTGACATACAATGCTATTGCTTAAATAGTTTCAAGCACAGGAACGTTTCAAGCACAGGACTTCTGTGAGCGATACAGTTAGAATACAAGTTATTTCTTTGGTTGAAGTATGTTTCAAACAGCGGTATCAGCCCCATTTGTTGAGACAATGCTATTGCTTAAATAGTAGATAGCGCTATTGCTTAAATAGCGCTATCTACTGCGAGGATCGTGCATCATACGTATCTAATACCGCAGTTCAAAATGTATGATCTTCATATATTCATTGTATGTCATTTATCACTTTCACGGGTTTATTACGAATCAACTTAACGGCCTGCTCCCAGTTGGCTTGTTAGCTCAATTGGTAGAGCGCTGCACTAGTATCGCAGAGGTCAGTGGTTCAAGTCCCGTACAGGCCTGATTTTTTTCAGGTCTGATTTTCGCTATTGCTTAAATAGCGCTATCTACTGCAAGGATCGTGCATCATACGAGATGTTTACTGATGTGTCACTTCTTTTAGTTTGTAATAATTGTACCGCGCTTAGGTGGTAATTATGCCAGACTCTAGACTGAGCTGGACTAGTGGAGAAAATAGCTGTAACAAATTGTTACATTATTCTCCATAAAATTTCCGACATTCATGACCTGTTTAACTCTAAAGCTGCATTTGGAAGAGTCGAAACTTGATTGCAGGATGCTGGTGTAAGTCTCGTGCTGCAGCTGAGACAATAGAACAACGGGATCTACGCTTCATATTGCTTACATCAGATCACGACAATTATTAGCTTCCATAGAGGGTAAAGGGAAAAAAGCAACGCGTAAGTTATTCATTAAAATGTACCTATCCTGATTAGTTGCACTACGGTAGGCTCCCAGAGACTCGTTATTTACATTAACCAGGAAGAAGGTAAGTGAAGTCGAGCAAACTCCCATCCCGGTGGTACTGGGGAGAACCATCGCGATTGCACAGTCGTTGTCCATTGTGGTATTACAAAGGTCTTGTGGGACGCGCAGGCGCCCTTAGGGTGTAAAGAAGAAGAGAAAAAAAATTATGAAAAATAAATACACTGAGAAACGGACAAGATAAAACTGGTAGCCGAAATAATCAACGAAAACAATAAATTTATGTGGCAGTTGAAATTTATTACCACATAAATCGGTGTGCTTCTGACCATGACTAAATAATAACGGTTCGATAAATATTCGTTCTAGTAATTGATGACTAAGTTGTGGCTCTCCATCATAGTCTAAATTTAGCATCACTCATGAGCTTGGCCTTCTTTATCTCACCACGCTTGGCTCAGATATATTATAAAGTATTATTAACTACATAATCACACTTAACAAAAACAACAGAATTTAGTCATAAGAATAACCATAGCCTTCTTGCATGTACCCTGGAAAAAACGGAACGTCATTATACCTTGATCACCGAGAAATGACTTGCAAGAATTCCAAGCATTCTTAAAACTCTGGAAGAGATTAGTGTACTCCTCTTTCACAGACCCTGAGAGACAAATTCAATTTTATTCAGAATTAGCATTTACCAACAGATTCAGAGCATTCGCGCTTACACTGGCATCTTTCACTTAATTGATAGGGCGTACATAGTTTTCATGGCATTGGCTATATCGGATACAGGTTTGTAACTGATAACGTACCTTTCGGAAGGTTCTTGAGAAATTCACGGACGGTATAATTCTCAGCATCTGTTCTGTCAATTCGTCTGTGGAATCTGTCCATCAATAGACGCTGGAGGCGAACAACATCGGGCAGAAACTGAACGAAGCGCAACTTGTGTTCCTGTATTTGTCAAAAAGGAAAAATTATCCAAAGATAAACTTAGAGAGGACAATGCATTCGGTTTTTCATTGGCAGATGCTTCCTAAAAATTAGGCAGAAAAAGGGGTTAAAATATCGATAAAAACCCTGTTCTAATAAGCCTTTGACTGGCCCCTGTAGAAATTACAAGATAGACAATCTTTGTAGCACAGAACCTCAGCCCTTTGTAGCAATATGTTGGGACGTTACCTGTTTGAGGAAAGCGTCCAATACTTTGAATTCCACTTTTCCAGCAGAAAGGACTTCTCTTTGAAAAGAGCTACTTAGTTCCTCTACAGTAATATGCTGTCTGTACTTCCAAAGAGCGCGAGACATGGGCCTGACGCCTTGAGACAAGTCTTCCACCTGTTCATCAAACTCGTAAAGTTGACGCACCAGCGGATCTTTTCCTGAAAAGGAAAACACAAAGATGTTTAAAACTTGATTCACTTAAAAAAGTTAACCTACATTTTTTTGGAGTTTGTCATTTACGAGCCGAGTCAATTCCTTCAATCTCATCTATCATCGTCTGTCTTAAGGTTAAGGGTGATTCTTCTCATTTTGCAGACCATATTTGCTACAAAGCTTATATTCAACAGTTTCGCCGTAGTCTACAGAAATTGCGCATGCTTCCACAAAATACGCCATTCAACGATAAAAGTAATAGTAAAACCTGTTTCGTGTTGAAGAATACGGCTCCCTACTAGCAAATTTTGAGGTAAACACCTTTTAAAAGGTAATATGAAAGCCCTCTTGTCCACTAGAACAAGTATATTCTATCATTCGCCTGCCGCGCATTTGTTGCTGCATCAAAAAGTAAAATGGAAAAGCGTACCAAATCTCTCGTCCCCCATCAAAAGTCTTGAGGCGTTCTGGAGATTCTCGTCAAAATGCTAGGAAGTTATTGCAAAAATAAAAGTTACACTACAACGATAATCATAAAGATAGTTTGTAGCAAATAAATATGAAAAACAACGAAATGAAATCACTCAATTTCAAGAGTACGTACGGTGATAACAGGAACAAGAATCTCAGAGCAAAAAGCTTTCTCCCAGCTCCGGCGACTTTCCCGGGTTTGAAGAAACATTTCTTGGACATTTTCTGAAGAGTATGGAGAGAAAAAAGGAACAACGGGAAAGAACAAACAAACTGATGAGTAAAACATAGAAAAAAAAATTAATTTTTTGTTCAATAAGCTGAACTCGCCATTTAGTTTGATCGGTTTTCACCAATGAGAAAACAAACGTAAATATGACGTTATCAAAATCAGTTGGTCCTCCCTATTATGCTGTCGTGTGTCAGTTCTTTATGGACAAAATTCAGCAACATCAGCAAGCGACTCGCGCGTCATTTTTTTCCAAAAGTTTTTTTTTTTTTTCAATTAGACTGCCACACTTTGGTGTCATCTTTTATCTACTAGTCATTTAATTAGCATGGGTTCGAATTCGCTCCATGAGCTAATTGACTCCATAATATTATAATGATGGCTTGAACTTGCGCACAAGATAGGAGGTCATCGGATGAGTAAACAGTAACCATTAAAACTCCACCGTGGAGAACACAACTAAATTTCCAACTCTCGCACCAAGACCTCTCAGTCCGGAATTCAGCCCGTTAACCATTGCGACATAGTGTTTTTTCCCTTTCTTTTTTTTGTAAACTAATTTTAAGGTAAGGAAGCTTGTACCAGTTTTTCCCCCATTTAGCGAGATCATCCGCTGTAATGCCAGATGAACTGTCAGAGCTGCGTCATCAACACTGCACCCGAGTGCTCTACTGAGAACATCAAGGTCTCTCTGCAAGTGCTGCCATACGAACTGTCCCACAGACTCCACAGACTGCGACGGGCATGAAGGTGTGATTAGCTGTGCGGTTGCCTTTGAAGAAAAATCGAAGAACTGAAATTGTACTTAAGAGCGAGATAGATGAGAATAAAACTGGGCTGCTTTACTTGATTAAACCATATGGATATCTATTACATCACATTTTTGGGCTTTGTTGAGTTAGACAAAGATGATCAACTGGGGTTTTCAAATACCAATTTAGAGGAACACAAGTTTATCAGTTTGTAACTGTTTGGTGTTACCTTCTGTAAATAAAGTATTGTAATTATTAATATTGTCATTATTATCATCATTATTATTTTTATTATTGTTATCCTCATTGTTATTTAAATTTGAGCCTTCTATCACTGTGAAAACTGGTCTGTCAAACTAAATGTCAAATAAACTGTACGCTCTTCTTCTTTTCATAAAATTTGCATCAAACCACTGGCGTTCTAAATCAGAATTCTTTCTACAGAGAGGCTCAGAGGGACTGCAGCTAAAAGGAAAAGTTACCAGATTGTTCACTTTCTGCCAGCCGCTCAATGTGTCTAAAGAATAATCACCTGTGGATATTTGGATGCTCCCATGACCATAGCCGAGTGCATGATAATCCTCAATAGACCGCACACTATCGGTGGCATGTCTCTCTGAGGTTCTGCGTTCGTAGGTCTCGAGCCAGGTTCTCCGAGTGCATGGCCAGTTTTGGTCCTGTCTTTCCTAGAGATTACAACAGATAAGTGATTATCGGTGCATTGTTTATTCGAAAATAAAATTATGCGCCGGCGAGATTGAAAATTATTTTGAGATGCTAATTGCTCTTTGCAGTGTCACGGCAAGAACTGAAAAGATAATGTGTCACTGGCAACAAGCCAGAAATTACAAAAGGAGAGAACTCAACTTTTTATTGAGTGGGAATGTCGAACTAATAAGATGCTTCGAAAAAAGAAAAAAACAATAAGAAGAATCGGGAAACATCGGGTCAGAACTGGGTCAAAATCGAAACTCTCCGGTTACTTACCACCACTCACTCACTCACTCATTCTTGTAACAGAGTGGCTTCGCCCCATCTTGTATAGGAGGCAGTAGCCAGAAAAATCGAGACTAAATTTTAAGTTGGTCATTTTGAATCCACTCGAGAGAATATAAACTACTCATTGTAAATTCTCTTGATCCATTTCAATCTCTTTCTTCCTCAAATATCTTCTTTCCTTCTAAGTACATTGCTTACTACTTTTGTGTTACTACCCTCTAATCTACCATTTTGTAGTCTCCTTTCCGGCAAAGTCAGTCTTTCAAATTGCACAAAAGAACACTCAAAACATTTTATCGTAACTCCTTTTTCAGATAGAAATTCGTCCTCAATGTGAGTCCATCGTGATGACAAAACTATATATTTATTATTTTCCCTAGAAACAAAAAGAACACTTAGAAACATTTTAGTTATTCAAATGAGATGTCTTCAAATTACTTTTCGGAAACTCTGTATTCTCCTAAGAACTTGTGCTGTTCCCCTCCCAATACTTTTCCACACTCTGGACAGGTGCCCTTCTGCATTGGTTGAGTACACTGTATTAAAACAAATAAAATACATGTTAGTGAGCACAATAAGAACCGGTCATTGTGCATTAAGTCTCTACGAACGTATACTTTGATTTCTTGAATAAATAGGGTAAAGAAATTCTGGTGCTGTCTAGGTGGGGGAAAGTAGCAAGATAATTTGGTTTCATCAACCGAGTTGATGATGTAAATTCGCTTCCGTAAAGAGTTTAAAAGCTGACGTTTCGAGCGTTAGTTCTTGATTTCGTTGTCTAGGATGGTCAGTGGCGGATACAAAAGGAAGTTCCAAGGAGTACGGACCACCACCCTCTCTCCCCCCTCCTCCCTCATCAGACCTGTGAATATTTTCCCTTGGCCTGAAACCAAATTCTGCCCAAGACAGGTTCGCATATGAATAACTCAAATTGAAGTATTGAAAATGTACTTATTTTCAAGTATTTCGTGTCTTATTAAGGCTCCAGGGTTTATTCTAGAGCGCAGCTTTGTGGGATTTATGCAAACTGGGAAAAAAAAGAATACCGAGGGAGGGAGGCGCTCCCCCCCCCCCCCAAAAAAAAAAAAAACGCGAATGAGTAATATTTTTTGGAAATAAAGTATTCGAAAAAAAATGATTAAAAATAAAAACGGCCCCAAGGAACAGGCTAAGGAGGGAATCCTTGGACAACTTGATAACAGTTTCAATTGAAAGGCCTCCCTTGTCCAAAGTTGATTTTCATCAGGCCTATCGGGTATGGCATAAGAAAAAGAAGAGAAAAGGAGAGAAGCCATGATCTGAATCATGAGCCACAAAGACTTTTTTCCTTAAAATTTGTGGCCTGAAAGAAACAAAATTAATTAACCTCACGTTCAGTACTTGTAAGTCTGTAAATGATAATTTCAATAAACGTTCGCTTTCTCATAGAAAAGTAATAATCGCTAACCAAAATGCCTTTAGGAAGACTCCCTTTCTTGAACACCAGTTTCTTGAAAAAGGACCCCCTAAAATTACATTGGTCAATTACTAGAATAAACCCTGAGGCTCTTGTGTCCAAATAAAAAATATGTATATCCTTACCTCCCCAATGAAATACACATATCTGCAATTACCACACTCTAAAAGAGAGGAAGTAAGGTGTAAGAAGTAATTTCATAGTTCTCGTTGTAACACTAGAATTTTGAGTTAAATTTTGAGATCACTTCCAAATGTAATCGCACATTTCTAAAAAAACTTACCGTACCACTCTCCAACCCAACCAGTGCCACTCATAGTTTCAGCAATGGCCTTCATGCACTCGATGTAGTTATCCTCAGGCATTGTTGGTAGGAATGAATTCTGTATCAAGAAATCAGTGGAAAAATTAAATATTCTGTCGGTAAATTACTGTGATACAAGACATGCAAATGTTCTTTCTCCATTTTAACAATAGAACTTAGGTTGTTATCGCTATCGTTATCAATTTGCCCTATGCTCAAAACATTTAAATTTTTCTTCAGATAACATATCTGTGTATTCTTACTTTCATAATCGAAGGATCAGTCATGAGAGCATAAAGAGGCTGAGCTAAGGATCCTGCACCAATACACTGCAAAGCCACAACTGTATGAATCACAATTTCAGCCAAGGCATGCTCCTGTGCACTCTTTCCATTGTATATATGAAGTTCTCTAAGATTTCCACCCTGTTTGTTTTCAAGAAGTTCCTTGGCGAAAGGTCGGGCCTAAATGACAGACAGAGCCCAGTGCAAAAAAAGAAAAGAGATGGAGAGGAAGAACTGTAAGGTAGCGGCGACTATACAATTACCAATTACTATACACGAGTTGACGACATTTAACAAAAAAATTGGGAATTAAAGAATCGTGCTAATTGTTCCTTTCTTCTCTAGTCACCTCATCGGCAATCGATTTTGCAGTAAACGTGCACCCTTTATTTCAATTGGTCTTACCGTTTCGTGTAGGTGTCCTCCACTTCTTACGAAATCATCAAGCTTTACCCTCACCTGATAATAAAAAAAAAAAAGAAATCATCTTCTTTTCTCAAAGCAGCAGGCATGAGTGTAACGAATTAGCGCGAAGGAAGGATGATTAAGCATACAGAGCAGAGTTAAATTTTCTTTGGAAAGTGTACATCGTTTTCCCTTACCTCTTGGGACAAATTCTGTGTCTGAACTGGAGACACATTTGACATCGTTATTTCACGGTAGATCACCAGGAGGAGAAGTACGTTTTTAGAGACATCTTGTAATCTTGTTTCCTACGAAAAGAGTATTCAAAAGTTCTAATGGTGCATTGTTTGGAAACTTTGTATGAAAGAGGTTCGATGGTTGACTAAGCCTTTAGTGTTTAAAAGTACTTATAATTCGCTAACCAAAATGGTTGTTAGCTGTAAAACTATGTAAAATGCAACCTCTAGGGTTTTATAAGACTAAGACCGTCGTTGACATAATTCAGGGGTGGATCTAGCATACTTCTGAGGGGCTCCAGAGGTAAGAAATATCGTAACTGACGGGTGACGTAAACAGTTTTGAAAGCGAAAAACGAAGAAGAAAGCTTACGAGTAGGAAATAATATAATGTAAACTGCTGAGAATGCATTGCAGTTCAGCAGACTTTGTACAACCTCAAAGAAATAGTAGGAAGCTGCAGGGTGAATGAGTGATATCTATGAAAAAAAAAAATTCTAGCATATATTTGGGCCCACGTCTTGCTATGCCATTTCCGAATGTCTGGAGTCGATACAATCCATAATGATGACAACTACACTGTTAAAACAAACCGTAATGGCAGTAACAATGTCTTGGATGTTCTCAGTAATGACAGTTTTGGCCAGCCCCTCCCGGATGGTACGATAATGGTCTCCATGAACAATAAATCTGTCTTGGATTACATCCTCCTCCTACAGATCGAAGGCCGAAGATCAATAGCAAGCAAAATGTATTACTTAAGAAGAATGTAAAAAGATCGTTGCCTTTAGACATTTAAGGATAGTGTTCTATGATGAGCAATAAAGAATTAGGAAGAAAACACCTGAATTTAAAACTTTTCTCATTTTCGCTTCAAAGTCTTCGAAGGTTCCGCTTTAGAAACATGTGTGGTTTTTTGAGCGATATTCGCGGGGTTTTAGTAGATATGCCCTCACATGAGTAAAGAGAAATTCAGTTTACATAGTGCTTGGCCTGGCTATTTAACAGGTTCCATGCAGCACAGTACTTAGAGCACCTGACTATGAGGCCAGAACTTGCCAAAATTGAATACCTGGCATTCAGATTTTTACTTTCCTGTACCATGCTTACGAAATATGCATACCATTTTTCTTTAAAGATTCAGTTCTCAAACATTTCAACGAAATCCATTCAACAATCATTCACTGTCTACCTGCTGTCTGGCCTCCGGTGGTAGAATCCACGCCAGTTCCTCATATTCACCCAGAGTCCGAACACAGTCCAAACCATACCTCCTGACAAGCTGTTTAAGCAGGTAGAGCTGCGGTGTGGTACTTGACACTTCCATGCAAAGCTTCCTTGCAGACTCTAATAATAACATCACTTCTCTCTTGGCGTCAAAGTCTTTGTAGCTGCTATCTCCCTCAATGAACAATTTGTAAAGTAACTCTACCACCAGTGATAAGACGTAACGTCCTTTGGCAACCCCATCCAGAGAAAGCGCGCTCATTTCAGCAGAATCCTCGTCACTGGCGCTAAGAGCTGTAAATGACTCTTCACAAGTCTTTTTAGCATGTTTGAGTTTTACTGTCAACTTCGAATCGGCTACTTTGGCCTGATAACGGCTGATAAGGATGTCCTGAGGAAAAGGAAGTGAGAATTACGAACAGCTATGACTTGATGGTTCAATAAACCCCATACGATAAGAGCGAAATAAGTAACATATGGGTATGGAAAGAAAATGTAATTGCAGTTTAACTACACTCACTTCACAGCTGCAGTAGAGTATTAGATAAGTTTACACACCTCCATGCACTGGACGCATAAGAAGCAGACTTCTTTGACGTGCGAAGGTTCTGGTTTTAAGTCCCGAGCCCCTTGTAAGAAAACTCTCAGATGCTCTTTCACCAACTTTGTCAACTTTGCACTATTTGCATAAAATAAGCAGTTTTAGAATGTACTTCCCCATGAATTGGACAACTTAACATAAACTGAAGATAGGAGAAAGAGATACGATACAAGAAAAACAGACATGTCAGGAGGCAAAGGAAAGGTTGAGTGCTAGAATCGAAAGAGAGATTGCTTCTTATCATTTTTACCTTGAGCGCAACAGCTGTTGGAGAAGAAATGAACGCACCACAGGAGTGGGGTCGATACAATAATCAGGGAATGGAGAGAAATCCTTTGTCTGGCTTGACTGATGACCGATAACATAACGCATGAGTAGAGAGATAGCTTCATGTTCAAGGTCCTTTGACACTGAGTCACCAAAACAGAATATTGACACCAGCTCCATGAAAAAGGCGTTACATCGGCGGCGTAACTCAGATGCAGTCTCTTCACTTGTCCTGTACACGTAAAAAACATGAACAAATTCCAGAAGAGAAGCAGAGTCGTTTCTTGAACCTCAAATTAAGTTCGAAAACACCTTAGCTTCCGCCATGGCCCACAAGCGGGTCCAAAGACGACTTGTGTCAGACATTACCCGAAATAAGTTGTGGGGGAATATGATCAATAATGTAGCCTCTGAAACTTGCAGAGACTGAGGCCCTTGTAACAATATATAACAACTACATTGTGCATAATGTGCTGGTTTACCTCTGCTTGACGTCTTCACTGTAGTTAATCAAGAATTTTTCAGTAGCCTGTAGCGATCTCAACGATGAAAAGTCAGATTCGTCTCCCAAAACCTTCAAAAAAGAGCAGTTTGTTTCAATTTCTAGCTAATCACTTTTTTTTTTGCATTTCCCAACTCTACCCTACCTTCCACAACCGGATCACGTTCTCGCAGTTGACATCTTGATCTTTCTCGGCGAACAAAGTCACGTGTTCCACAAAAAGTCGAACAGCCCCTGTTCGCTGCCACATGGACCTGAAGCACACAAGAAGGGAATAACCATAATGATAGCTCATTTCCGAATCAGCCTCTTTTTCAAGGAGAGTCCTAGTGCTCATCCTTTCATGCGATGATAAGTTTTCATTCACATGTAAATTAAACTCATTTTCAAAAGATTAGTTGAGATCCAGGCCTCGTTTTGAAAAACAGATCAAAGGTGATTTGGAAATAGCCTATTAGCTTAAATTACTCATATACAATTCATAATATATTCTACCAAAGTGGTCCTCAAGATAACCCCTAATAACAGGTTACTACTACAATAAAATTTAAGACATTTTTATGCGCGACAAAAATTTCTTCCCCATCAAATTCGACTAAAAAAGACAAGGTCACTAAGGCCAAAGTCTTACAAAATTCACTTTCACGCGTCATCTCTTCTACCTAGAATGATTTCTCGCCATTTAAATCCGCAACCTATGGGTAAATTCTAAAATAGCAAATTTTTAAGTTGACTTTGAATAAGATTCAGAGTTAAGATGGCCTGTAAATAATTCATTCACAAGGTATCATTAAGTTCGCTATTAACGACGGGCACCGTCTTAGGAGGTTGTGCTAGCACTTGCTAACTGCACATGGCTGGTCGAAAGACCAACTGATTACACCTGCAAAATTCTCTCACGAAAAGACGGAGCGAGCGAACAACTAACTGATTATACAAAATCTTACCAATAAGGTCTGCGGATTATTGACACCACACTGCTTCAGAGCCTTTAGCCGGCTACTGCTTGTATCACAATGAAAAAGGAAAACACTCGAAAAGGAAAAATTGGGTGTTTTGTTACCTGCAGTAGCCAAGCATTACTGTTGATCTCTCTCCATAGTTTGAGCATTTCTCCGTGACAGGTCCGAATCTCTCTTTCCTTATCATGTCGTCCACCGCTGGCCTTATAGACAAAACTTGGTCACACCAAGTTCGTCGCGTTTCCGGAGAAAGCAACATTTCTCGTGATGGCTCAAGTGCCTCAAGACAAATGTGCAATGCTATAACATCCAAAAGCTGTAAAAAAATGCAAAAGGAAAAGAAAAGCACAATTATCTATGATTTACAGACAGCCAAACCAACACGGCAACCTAGATTATACATGAGTAATATTAGAGCAAAGCAACAAAACAACTCAGAAGGAGCAAACTTTGTAGCTAAAAAAGAAGGGGGGGGGTTGGCTCATTTGGCGCCTATGACTCCCACATTATTTACAAACAACTCATAATTTTCAGTTTTTAAACAATCTGGCCTGTCCGAGGGCCATTTACACATTTTGATCAGTATGGGACCTACCTACTAAAAAATTTTGCCCAAAAGGGTAGAGAGAATGGTAATAATCACCACTTACGGGAGCTTTTGTTGATATAATGCCTAAATATTCGATTAACTAAGGAACTCATAAAAATATGTACACAGTTAAAACTGCTATATCAAAAACAGCCACGGTTAAGTATTAAAACTCACCACTTCTGGCTCATTTCCCATGAGAGCTTCTCGTAGTCTTTGTACCACATCTGGATTCGCTTTAACAAGTGTCTCAAAACATTTCAAACGGTGTTGAATTCTACTGTGTGCCACATGAACAAGAGCAATATCAATCGACTCTTCACCATCCTCATCTTCCAGAGTACCGAGTTCTCTCGCCGACGAAAGAATGGTTTCGCAAACAAGCTGAAAGAACAGAAAAAACCGAATACTTAAATGAAGCCAGGCGAAAGAATGTTGTGACTCGCTGCGTCTTGCATACCGCTAAGATCGGCAATGTCTTTGTCCAACGCTCGTGATTAGACGAAAAACATATTTGAATATTTCTTTGCCATGCTCAAAACATGTGTCACATATGAACTTTGTAATGGACCTTACTCACCATAGAGTCCCTATGGCTCAGTGGTAGAGCATTGGTAGAGCAGCGGAATCGGGTGTGAGGTTCGATTCCTCACGGAAACTCGTGACTAGACGAAACACATCTTTCTGTGTTCGATATAGTTGCATATTTTTTGATCGCTAACGTTTGTGTTTGTAAATTTTGTAATGAATAATACGATTTCTCCCAGGGAAGAATGGGTGTTGGGTGAAGGGCTTAAACAAAAGCTGCGAAAGAAAGTACAGCTATTCTTCAATACATCGTAAAGGGTAGTTTTATAGTTACATTATGTAAATAACTTCAGCTAATATTGAGATGAATAAGGGGTAGAATGAGACCTCGAGTTCCATATTACTAGAAGGCTTGTAAGCCATGTGAGCGAAATCCATCAGATACTGCAGTCCCGCGGAGTTTAGACGGCGCAATTCATCGAGCGGAGGTCCCAGCTGTGAGTTACCAATCCATTCACGAAGAGAGTCCAACAGAGTGGCGCTAGAATGAGCTGTAAACGAAGAAACAAAACAAACATAACACAATTGTTGGTAAAAATAACTAAATTAAGTCCTCCAGCTTATCTGATTGACGCCATGAGCATCGAGCAGCCAGGGATTGACAATTTTAGTAATTTCTTTTATTTTTGTCCACATTTTCAGTTTTCTTGACCGGTATAAAAATTTAGGGAAAGACGACTGGTAGTGGATGAAAGTCTCGATTCGCTCCTATGCTGGCGGCTACCAAACACCAAACAATGAGTCTACTTTGTGTAAATCGCTCGATGTATGTAACACAAGAACAACGTAAACGGTTGAAAAACAGATAAAGTAAATGCAAAAAGGTGCACTGTTACCTGTGACGCTTGATGCGTCCTTTAACAATTTTTCCACGCGTTGTTTGATTATGAACGAAAATGGAAATCGGCAAGAAAAACGATGACCGCCGGCTCCAGAACCAATAACTTGGACACGCTCTCGAACAGAATTAGTACCGGGTGATATCATGTCGTTATAACTCAGATCTGAGATGATACGGTCGGCCAGGATCCTTAGCCACAGCTTCGAAACCCAAGTATTGTCATTCTTCACCAAATCCAAATTGCAGTCTCTGTCTGATAATGCAATGATCTCCGCCAAAATTGGAACCACAACTGAAAACACACGCTGCAAAAGAGCCTTTCTAAAGGTGCCCCACTCTTGCACACCTGTTCCCGACAGAGCTTCTGATTGGAGCCATCTTTGTGGATTTGCCGCTGTTAGCTCCCTTTCCTTTAAGAGGTGGTATATTCTTTGTACTACCACGCTTGCAAACGACTCTCGATCTTAAAAGAGATGGAAGTTAGGATTGAACACATAGTTAGTACCAAAATACTGAATTTGAAGAGTTGAATTCAACCAGGTACTGAATTGAACCTGGTTTTCTTAACTCTCTTCACCTTCACACATTGTTACCTTTCTTCAGCTATTGCCCCCAAAACTACAATTTTGAATATCACTTAAAAATATTTTACGTACATACATACATACATACATACTAGCATTTTATTGTGTTAGCACTTTTAGCACTGTGCCCAAAATTGAATTGGTCAAATGCACGAGAAAAAGTTGCAAATTTGATGCTCGTTCAAATCGAATATTTCTTTAGTTGTGAAATAGGTCATGGGCCTTACTCAGAGGTTCCTAGCTTTAAGCAATGAATAACGTGATCATCCCACCCTTGCAAACCTCGAAGTTTCCCTGACGACACCAGAGACGAAGATGGTCACATCTTCGGGATGCCGTATAAAGTATTGTCTTTTGTAGCTTCTATATGAAAATAGTTTGTCTTTCGTAGCTTCTATACTAAAATTGATTATCTTCCGTAGCTTCTGTTTTTAGCCAATCTGTTTAAGTCTCCACTTCTTGCTATCATTTATTGTAGAAAATAGTAAATATTTTCAGTTACAGGAAAAAGAGCACGTTCATCAATACCTTTCCATAAATTCCTGAAGATCTAATGAGGATAACACCAACGGTACGGTCGGATAGTTGCAATATTCAGCTTAAATGTAGAGATTTTACATTCGCCTTCCAAGTTTGAAGAAAAGCAAGTTTAAAACCATTCAGGCTTTTAGTGCATCTTCCGAAAAGGTTACATTCCCTAAACTGAAAGACTTGCGGACTTTTCTCAAATCCTATTTTTTCATATTGTTTATTGTTTATTGTTTACTGTTTCTCTTTACTAACCTTCCTGACTTTCATGGTCATCTGGTAGTAGATCCAAAAGCAGCTCAATCCTATGAGTTGACCGTTCAGCTGATTCCGTTTCGCTATCAATCCTACAAGCGGCCGCCTGTACACAATTGCGAAGTAGCTTCACCGCCACCGTCACTACTTGCGTGACGTCATATTCCCCATTAAGGTCTCCACTAAAAAGCTCACTGATAGGACGATCGATGAGTTGCTCAATGGACGGAGTGTGCTTACCAGGAGGACGAAGTTCATCAATGTGAGCGGACATCCATTTTCCACCCTGGAAACCGACAAAGTTACGACACCCACCGGCAATTCTTGGCAGCTGTACGATCAGCACAATGTGGACAGCTTCCAGCGAAGACAAATTGAGCATTTCCGAAGCGTTTGTTCGTTCCTCCAGCAGAATGTGCCTTGCGCTCGCAATCAGGTTGAAGTTTTCATCTCCTGAATCACACTGAACAAGAAGAATACCAGGACATTCTCCTCCAAGATGTTCAAAAAACGTTCTGTGAGAAAAAAAAAGGTACAAATCGTAACAAAGTTATTTGGGATGTACAGGGTGAGATACACTTTCAGCTTTTAATGTGTTAGCCACAGACAGGGTTTGAGGAGACGGTGAGTAGTACATGCCAGTTGTCGTTCAAATATTAGAGATGCCCTATGATCTAAAGTAGAAATTTACCGCATAAATTGAATTGAAAAGTAACGCTCGTAAACAAAACTTGAAAATGTCACACAAAAGGTCTTTCTCTCCCACAACTACTCCTCGTACTTGACAGAAAAGGAAATTCACCTTACCTCATTTCATGGTTTGTGCCTTCAATTAGCTCGTTTCTAACATGATAATGAAATTCTGTTCTACCCTTAATGCAATTACAATGCTCTGTGCGCTGATTTACATCAAGCTCTCACCTAACTAAGGCCCTAAACTGTTGTTCTGTCTGGAACTGTTGAAGTGTCATGAAATCCACAGTCGACCGTAAAAAACCAGTTTGAATGCATATGTCTCCCAGATCGTTGGTAGAGAGCAAACGTGAATGAGTGGTAATCTAAAACAAAGATGAAAAATCCGCCCATTTAATGACAAAATCGAACAAGCTTATAACAAATATGAATATTCTTGTTCTCGCAAGAGCCATCCCTAATTAGTTATTTGCCCTGTTCATGTCATTTGTTGATATTACCAACCGCATGAGACGACAACATGTCGAGATTCAGCATCACAATCTTGCGCAAGTGAGAAGCAAACAATACAATAGACAATAAACTTAGCACAGCGCATCCCCATCACTAACTTGAATCAAGAGCCCCTCCTGACGCTTTTCATCCAGAAGACTATCCTCCAAATTGAGCACGTGCGACATGAACGCCGCCAGACTTGAGTGTTGTTGTTCTTTAAAGTAGACATTCCAGATATGAGGGGCTCGTCTTTCTAAAGCGGTGTGAGGAAGGCGAGCGATCGCATCAGGTGTAGCCATCTCCAAAAGCATCATCTGCGATCTTCGAAGTACCTAGTGAGTGAGAGAAAAGACGCCTACAACGTCACTTTGCTGTTCTAGTGCAAGTAAAACTATACTCCACATAATAATCTTCGTCATCAAAAGCCCAATTCGTGTTGCAGACGAAGCATACAAAAGGAGTCCCATCTTTCGCACACATCTCGGGATGATCGATAAGAATCTTAAATCCACAACACAATAAGTATTTGATAATTCAATAGGAAAAAATATAAGCACATTACATAATGATCAAATTATTACTCATGCGCACTAAGCGCAATAGTTGTAAAATGCCCTCCGTTTCTTCGTATTTTTGGTGTCACATTCTCTATGCAAATCTATGCATGAATGTGTTTAGCACGGTGCCAACTGTCCACTTCGGCAGACTTCGGCTTAAGAATTACCTTGAGCAAAACTGAGATTACCCTAAGCAAACTGAACCTTTATTAATAAGTATTTCTAATTATTTCTAATAACTAGCATCATGTTTATTGTCAAGAAATTTCGAGAACGCTTCAAGGGGAAATTCTGGTGCTCGATCGTACTTTTGTTTTACTAAGAGGCGGTATATTTGGCAGTATTGAAAAGGTTGGTTCGCATCTATGAAATGTCGCAGGTGAATCGCCTGTGGCTTGCACAGATCCCAATTTGTATCACTTTTACATTCCTGATTTGATTCGACTCTCAAATGACGCAGAGACAAACCAAGGTCACACTGGTGTTTACGATATTGTTGCCAGTAAAACTGTTTGCGTACCCTGTTCACAACCAAGAGCTATTTTTAGTCGTTGCAAACAAAAAGTTAGAAAAATCGTAGAAAGAAACAAAGTCAACAAGAAACATGCTGTCTTAAGAGCCTGAATGAGAGAGTTGATCACTGCAAAATAATGCTTTTCACTGACATCGAAAGAAATCCAGGTCAAGGAATTCCAAGGAATAGTTGATCCAACTAAAAGAATTGCTGTACCCAACAGTAAAGGTAATTTTGAGGTATTGGTAATGCAGATACAGGCACACAATGTGTGGCAATGTATCTGTCAGCACTGGCTTTTTTTAAACTTCAGAAATTCAATAACCTCTTCGGCTGAGTTAGTACAAATTATGAACACTGGGGACAATATGTATTCAGCCTTGTCACAATCAGCTAAGAAGAGGCTCTTGTTGTTGACAGATTTGCCTGTCATAGTTAACTTATGCGACATAAACTACCAGTTGACTTAGAGTGAAAGGTATAGCGGTTTGTTAGACAGTGTTGCACCTCCTAAATTTTCCAATGTTACATCAATAATTCTCATAGCAGAGATTTATAAGGGACACCCATAGTGGGACACCCATATGGAACTCGTACCTTAATTGAAATAGATTCATTAATGGATTTGGTACAATATATTCAGAATATTTATGCAAAAACACCTAATACTTATGAAATTAAAGGTGTTAACATTATTGAAATGAAAAGCAACAATAAAAATATGTCATTAATACATTACACGTCCAAAACCATGATTTTAGAACTACTGAACACTTAAATGAAATTTTTCTTTGTTCTTGCAAAGATTGTTGTGCTGTACTTTTCCATTATATCTGCTTTTCCACTTTAAAGCCTTGTAACTATCAGACGTCCCAAACAGTTGATAGCATTATTGAGAATGAGAGAGTATTTCATCAGAAATATTACTCGGGAAAATATATCTTTATTTCTAATTTGTCAAAAAAGATTAGACATAGGGACTGGCCACGTAGAAGTTGTACATGGTGACAGATGTCAGGAATATTTGTCTACCAATGTCGTTCTAGGTAAACAACAACTTAAGAGTGCCATTCTAGATAAAAAGGATTCCGAGGTAGATTCGATTTATGATATTTTTTGTTCTTTAGTCAAACAAATTCAATTAATTTGAAACAAAGTAGGATATCGCTTTTCTTAGATTTTTCTGTGAATTGTCAAATATTTACCAAAAGATATCCTCGTAATGAAGACTACACCAAACGTTTACAACTCTTATCTTCTCTCCCGCATCTTCCTTACCTACATTGTAGAACTATGATGCACTTTTTCGGAATAACTTTTCTCCTGTATTATTTCAAGTTGAAGGATGGTTCTAGTTTTCGCACTGCATTCCCGACTATGTACATATTGCGAACCTATTTTGTACAAGTTGCAGCCTTCTGCGCATGAGTCTATGCTACCTGGAGCCTGCTTACTTATTCTCTTATAAGTGCAGTTCTGAGAATTTTTGTTTACCCAAATAATATCCTCTCATTAATCCTCAAATCGATTGCTTAACATACTCGGACAGAATTTGCGCGCTGCAGTGGCGAACTGTTCCCAACAGTGTAAAAATTCATGCAACTCACAAAATTTCCTATTCATCAAAATATGCGCAAGCCATCAAGATGTATTATTTTAAAATAACATTTCTGTGTCGCTCACCTTCATTTCCCATGTATCCTCTGTGTCATCTATTTCCGACGAGTGGTCTTCTCTTTCGATTTCATTACAGACTTGCATGACAATAGAGGGAATTGTATCCTCGTGAAATCCAACAAAAGCGTCTCCGATAGAGAAGTCCCTGTTATAAAACACCAAATAAGAAATATGAAAAGAAAATATCTCCCAATCTATAAAATGTTAACATTATGAATATATTTTGCATATTCGTTATCTTGTGTATATCTTAAACTGTGCTTCTGGGACGAAATTCTGGCTCTGAGAAAAACCCACCAGTTTCTATTATTATCAAGCACACCCAAAATCTTGCACTATTCCGAACACAGCACAAAGCGATAAAATTGAGTTTCCTCAAAACAAAAGCTTTGAAACCCTTTCTTTGTAACATCTCACCTGCCACGTCTACCTTCATCCGAAACCTCAGCAAATTCACCAGCCCAGGTCCTCATTTTCTGTACCAAGTCCTTCTGGTCAAGAGTCAAACTTGTTAAGGTGACAAGAAAGTGTTTCTCCAGACGGTTGATCAACGGAATGGGAAAGTTGTTGTACACCACGTCCTTTTCAGCAATCACTATCAATCTGAGCAAGGAAGGGTGACTTTAAATTCAAAGTAATGAAAAGAAAAGGTGAAGGCTATATGACTCACTGGCACAACGTTTGCGAAGGAACACGAAGGAACGAAGTAGTATGAAAACGACAAAGGCCCGAAATTGTCTTTCAAACGCAATCCAAACAAAGGCTGCGAGGAAAACTGCATTTTAAAGAGCACATTTGCATTTCTTGTGCTTTTTGTCTGGCAGCTCTGAGTCGATAAATATCGAAGTTCAGGAAGAATTCGTCACAAAACAGAAGTACGACCTAATAACCTCAATATTACAGTGTGAATGAAGTAAATCATCTTTTCGACCCACGGCGGATAACAAGTAAATCAAATTAACAAAGATTCGACGGGATTCGAACTCGTGCTTCCCAGACACTAGCGAGACGTTACTATCCAATGAGCTACGAGGCAACATTGGGAGAACTTTAGAGGGAAAGCTAAACTTCTTCTGTTCTCTTTGAGGAATTGGCTTACAATTAACCAAAAAATAACATTTTGGACTTACTAACAATACAAAGTATCGAAAAAATCAAGACTAAGTACCAGGCAAGGACCGAAATTCTTACTTGAAGCCATCATCAACACGACATTTGACGCGGTGAGTACCAAGCCCAAGATCCACATACTTTTGTCCTCCGAAGTACACATAATACTAGAAATACAGCATACCAAGAAATGAGACTCAACATCTCCAACCCTTTTCTACCTGCACAATATCATTGAAAACTCGATTTAACATGCACAATAACAATAACAAAATGTACAATCTTTGCAACGGACATCTCGTACCTGATTTAGGGCGTCGTAAAGACTCTCGTAGAGACTTTCAAGGTTCAATAAGATCACTGTTCTTCCGGTCTCCATACAAACCTTGATGCGATTGATGTTGCGACAAATCTGGATAACAAGTTGATACGTACGTTTTACAGTTGAACCATTTACTCTAGGATTCCAGTACTGAACACCAGAAACAATAATCTTTCAAATTGCACGTGTAACATAATTCCGTCGTAACAAAATTTGTTCCTATATCCAAAAATTTACGTTTTCATGTCATCATCGTTTATTTCTCCCACAATCTCTAAAGCACATTTGATAGTAAGTCCTGAGTACAATATGTCATGCCATGCCATCTTTTAAGTCCCTCTTCGCCCCCAGAGGTTTATATATATTTCGATTCTTTGCGTTATCAGAATTAATCTCCAAAAACAATTTTTGCGATTGATTAAATATTTCCCGAGATATGCCGCCTCAAAGTTACTCTTTTGGCCACGCCCTTTTGACTTGGCCGGGAGAGAATTACTGGGCCGAGTCTCGGACCTACTACCTCTCCAACATTCACTGACGTCACAGTAAGACTTCTTGAACATGTGTCTATTGCTGTAGAATGATGTGAAAATGCCGTGTTGCGTGGTCGCTGGTTGCTCAAATGCACCAGATTCGTCTAGTCAAGAAAAAAAGGAAAAAAAAAAGCTTCGCGTCGTCAAGTGAATGTAGGCACATCGATCGAAAGACGTTCTGGCTGTGACGTCATGAGGGACCTTTAGTTACAAGTATTAACTTCGCCCGGCCAAATTAAAAGAGCATGGCCAAAAGACGAACTTTGAGGCGGCATATCTCGGGGAATATTTAATCAATCAAAAAAAAAAATGTTTTGAGATTAATCCTAAGAATGCAAATATATATAAACCTCTGGGGGTGAATAGGGACTTTAAGATAAGTAAGTATTATCCTGAAATGTCGGACACTGACCCAAACTGTAATTAAAAGAACCCCTTTAGCAGCAATGGAATTGATAGAGAATAATACCATTCTCGTAAGATGTAAATATAGAGTCTGTCCGTCCATTCTTTTTACCTGAGTGTATTCCTGGTCATTTGGAAAACTGCTCCCAAAGATGACAACTGCATCATCCGCCGTCCTCAAAAGATGCTGCTGCATGATAGGCAGGGCGGCGTAATTTTCAGTCAGAATCAGAAGGTAACGGTTTTCACTGTTAGAAATTTATTCAACATGAAAAGTTATCACTTCAGTATTTTTTGTCAGCTAGTTATGTACGACTCAACGAACCAACAAACTAAGTAATGAAAAATGGGTTGGAATCAACCGCACATGTACCTGAAATTGGCTCTATCTGCAACGTCTTCCCTTCCAAGACTCGCCTCGATCAACCTTATTGTCGTGGAGGTTTCGGCTACGTAATCATCCTTCATTGACAAGGAAGAAAAATCAGGTTAAGCAAGTGATAAAATCCTACCCCAGTGTTGCCAAAATTTCCGAGCTAAACTACATGAATCAACCCGGTAAAAATGAAAAACCCCGTAAAATTTAATGTGAACAATACTCTATATCAGACTTGCAATCACGATTTGAGGTGGGAATTTAGAGTGCTTTATGACTTGGTTTATCATAACGAAGTACAATCGACGCAAGGTACAAACAACTTCGACACTCGAATTAACTTATTTGTTTACTTGTCTACTTACATCCTTTCCGGTATAGTAGCGTTTAAATATCTCTACAGGGTCTCCTTCAATCAGACCACCAAAGTTCCTCTTGATAGCGTGTTCTAGTTCATGCCACCGAGGTCTCTGTCGAGATTTTGCAGCGATCGCATACACCATCTTAATGAGACTTTCGTAAAGAGACAAAAGAGGGAAATCACTTCGAGCACATAACTGCCAAGTACATTCATCATTAGAGAAGAAGCGAGCTAGAAAGAGTCGATTTAAAAGTTACGCTCTCAGATATCAAACCTGTAAAAGTCACGAAGACCAAAAAATTCTTCTTTGCCACAGTTCTTTAACGTTGAAAAAGTTTTCTGTTCCTTGTAAAGTTGTGCATATCCAGCGGCCAGTGGAGATATGAGAGGAAAGATAAGAGCTTTCACCACTTCATCCGTGGAGCAAATTCCCCTGGAAAACAATACTCAAATGTATAAGGAAAGTAAGGGATGTCTGTTTCCAAACCTGCTTCAGAACGACGGAGGACTGACTAAAATCAAAGTGCAGTAGCTTCTGAAAGCATTCGAGTAAATTTTCTTTTAATACTTTGGGAGTTTTCTCGTGTACATCATGCTATAAGTTATTAAGTGAAATCGATTTTCGAGAAAACGGAGTTTTCACCATTTCATCGTGGATAGAGGATTTTAAAGGCTGTCATTTTTAACTGAGATCAAAAGGGATTTGATAAATTTGTTTCAAAAGTTCCTTTACCATATTTATGGCGGTTCTCACAAGGTACAACAAAAGTATTTGTGCTGCCGGAATAACATTTTCACACGGGGTGAATATGAGTGTCATAGCGAAAGAATACCAAACAATTCTCTTACACAGCACTGTCTATGAGTTCTCCCTCGCTTGGAACCCCACGTGACAACATGATTCCACGGTTCATTTTGGCGGGATCCAGGGCCCAATTTGAGATTCCAATGAAAGCTACGCGCTGCGGTTTCTCGTCAGTCTCGATGACGTCATCAGCAGATGTTACACCATCCTCGAGCAAAGGATGTAAAGTTTTAAGAGGCATGAGAGGAGAGTCTTCAGCCAGACCAACCTCATCAAGGACTACAACTGAAACAAACTTGTCTGGATTTTTTCCTTCTTGTAACTTACTACACTGCTTGAAAGTCGCCACGATACCCTCAGGGGTTGAAAGAGGACTGCACTGATATGATGCCATGTGGACCTACAATGAAATAAATAATTGAAGTGTATTTCAAAAACGGACCTTGAAGTAAACATAAGCATGCTAAGCATTTAACACTTTTTGGGGAGAAAGGGGTTTCAAGGTTGCTTGGTGTGACTCTGAAATTAACATTCCCCTTTACTGTAAACCTCCCAATTAAAAAACGTAGAGAAGACGTAAACTACCCGAAGCGCGTAAAACTGATTGTGCTCAGATAGCGAATGGTTGACCAATATCCCCTCGCGATTCGTCGAGTTTCCCTGAAAATATGCTGGTCACCATTCGAATTCTTTGGTGAAGCGAGAAACTGTTATCTCGCCCAAAGTCTATGATAATAATAATAACCCAATGATAATAACAACAATAATAACCTAGCCCGGCGGGGCACGAACTTGGATCTCTCCAGAATACTAACTACCGCGAGATCATCATATCTCGTACGAATTCCCATTGCGTCAATCCTTATGGCCTTCCACCTGGGGAAAGAGGAAAATGAAATAACAGTGTATCTAAAAGGCCATATAACCTGCTTGAAGGTCTTGAATAGCGGAGATCTTGCAGCATCGCCTTGCATGTTATCAGCAACAACTGTCTTAGCCAAAGATTTTGAGCTGCCTGGTTTTCCAACCACAAATAATGGGATCCTGAGCTCAATGCACACCACCATCATAAACACATTTTCACTCAAAGCTGTGTTGCGTGCGATGTTGGGGCCGAGTTCCAACTCGCTTAGCACAGCTTTTTGACAACTGCCAGAGACAAAAATGGGTACACATGAGATAAACTTCTTGCATGGATCTGTAGAGAACTAGCCCAAGTGAGAGTAAAGATGTGAGTAAAAACCCAAACTCCATAACTCTTCTTCTTGACACCACATAAATATGGACCGAAACGTTTTGTCTTAATAAAATACATGTTTTAGAATTATCAATGGACTGGTCACCATAAATGTCTTTTTATTCGGGTACGTAGAAGGTCCAAGAAGCCGCTTCATTAATTTTAACGCATGAAGCAGACCATGTGTTGCACTTGACTTTGTCATACCTTGAAATCTCTCGAAGGATCTGCTTGTGACCACCTGGAAGCAAACATGGCGCCTTAAAGCTGCGTGCCACGACGATACGATATTGTTTACGCCGCTCCTGAAGCTTGGCATGATAACAGACACCAATGGCTAGTACCAGGGCACGGGTAAGAGGGGTGATTGAATCCTGCGGAATAACCAAATGAATGTATCATGAGATGCAATGAATATATGAAGTTCATATATTTTGAACTGCGGTATTAGATACGTATGATGTGCGATCCTCGCAGTAGATAGCGCTATTTATGCAATAGCGAAAATCAGACCTGAAAAAAATCAGGCCTGTACGGGACTCGAACCACTGACCTCTGCGATACTAGTGCAGCGCTCTACCAATTGAGCTAACAAGCCAACTGGGAGCAGGCCGTTAAATTGATTCGTAATAAACCCGTGAAAGTGATAAATGAGATGCAATGAATATATGAAGTTCATATATATTTTGAACTGCGGTATTAGATATTGGTAGAGCGCTGCACTAGTATCGCAGAGGTCAGTGGTTCGAGTCCCGTACAGGCCTGATTTTTTTCAGGTCTGTTTTTCGCTATTGCATAAATAGCGCTATCTACTGCGAGGATCGCACATCATACGTGAATGTATCATATTACAATAGGATTATCGCGGTCCCGCTCTTAACACCCCTCAAACATAATTGGAGTTTCTCGTTGTTACACACTTCTATTTGGGGTTTAAGCAAGCTGGTGCCGAGAGGAACAAATGTTTAGCGCTTTATTCCGAATCATTGCATCATACAATAATAAAGTACTTCCGAAGTGCCCAAACCGAGGAATGTTTTCAAAGTTTACCTTCTTTCCGAGTCCAATCTTCGTACAAAAAAACTGACTTTCAACAAACGTTTTCCACCGGATAGAGAGGATTTCTAGAACTCAAAAATAGCTCATTCTGACTTTCTGTGGGATTCTTTAAGACGAAAATATTATTTTCGTCTCCCCCTAGGGACGATGCTAAATTTGCCAGTGGCTGATCCATTTAGTGGAGCATAAAATGTTAAAGGCTTCAATATCACCTCTTCCTCCTCCTCATCTTCATTGACGTCTAAACCTTCCTCCCTTCGTTGCTCAGTGATCACCTTTCTCATAAGTCTTCCGAGTGCGTCCACGTGCTTATAAAACCAGACCATCACTTGCATGGCTCTTTCGACATCACGAAGACTAACAAAGCTGCACTCATCCTTAAAATAAAAAAAAAGGTTGTTTTCTCTTTGGGCTGGCACCGCAACCGAGCGATTGAAAAGAAAATTCTTCACAGGACCGCTAATGCACAAAAAAATGTCGCAAAACGTTTTACACACCGATTGATCTCTCATATATTTTTGCGAGGTTGCCAATACCTCAGCGACTGCTTTCACTGTCGAAACGTCTCCTGCTAGTTGGCCTTCGTGAAGAACCTGTCAAAAAGAGAACCGAATACAAATTAGTGAAATAAAATTGAATGAAAGATATTCTAGGGGAGTTAAATGGCGTTTGCTATCTACTCTCTTGGTTCTTCCAGAAAACGGAAAAAGACGAATCAACAACGTGGTAGACTGATGGTCTGTTGCTGCAACGATTTATTCATAAGATCAGAGGGATACAAGTAACTAAATGCCGTACTTGCTGTACTCCGGCTTCATATCATGATTCAGAATGTTTTCTTCCACTTACCATATCGTGGATTCAGTGAAAAGGTTCACTCAGTTTTCTTGGACATGTCATGCATTTCTAGATTCATTTTCTCGACAGAAGACTGATAATTTATGGGTTAGAAAGATCATCAGGACTACTATAATACACTTACGTAGCGGCTGACAATTTGGTTGGTATACAGTCTCTCTACATCTGGTTTCAGTTGACCAAAATCCCATATCAACGGGCGCATGCTCCCTGGGAGGGCGTGTACACGATAGACGAGATGACGCAACGGGATATGACCTGTAGAGAACAATTATTACAAAAATCAATTACCAAGCGACTGTTTAAGTCACTAGCAAGCTTTACCGCATCGCATGTAGGACATAATACCCCTGTTCTTGATCACAACTATATTATTTCAGGGTATAACCCAACTTAGATGATCAGAGCCTGTCTCAATTGCCAGGAGACAGCTAACAGGGGAACTGTCGATGGGACAGTACAATGCTGCGCAAGTTCCTTCCCTTTTAGGAATCATTCAAGATTGAAGCTTCACAAACAATTTTTCTGAATAAGGCACCACCTGTGATCAATAGATTCGTTAATACTCGTATTTTCTCAAAATCAGTTCTCAATTTGTAAACAAAATTCTTCGAAACAGTGACAAAACTGTCGAGAAAACCAACGATAAAACGTCTCTTACCCAGCCGATCTTCTGATTCATCTGCTTTTACGTGATATCCAAGACCAGCTGACTCCAGCTTGTGGATCATGTCATCTGTGTGCCTAGAAATATATGACGAAACACCACTTTACAATAAACATTCACTCCAGAGACACACGACGCATTTCGTGGAATTCAAAGTGCAGTTAATGTCGCTCAGTTGAAGTTGGAGCGGATAACACATAGTTTACCTTCTGTAAGGATTACAGGCAGCGATGAACTGTAGCCTTTCTAATCCTTGTCCAATAGGCCGACCATTGATTCTTCGGTCCACCATAACTTCTTTAATCATGGTCAGTGCCTCAGTAGTATTGGCTTCATCAAAGAACAAAACTGTGTCAATATTCTTGTCTTGATTTTCGCGAGCCATTTCTTCTGCTTGGTTAACTTTGAGCGTGATATCTTTGTATGTTGTACCCCCATGAACCTTAAAAAGAAAATTATGTTTCATGACTGAAAGGAGTGTATATGACCTCCTGAGTTGAGGTTATATTACGTTAAACTTTTTTTCTGTTAGAGGTACAAAAAAGGTTGAAAACTCTGCCTTAAAAAAATCTTAAAAAAAAAAGAATATGCACACAAAGAAATATTTCTTCGTGAGAGGAGATATCATAAAGCACCCAATCGAGTACTGTGCAACACAAGCATCAGCACCACTCCCTCCACCACAACCAATGGTGCTACTTGTTTCACCACCAGCACCACCACCATAAGCAGTATAATTTGCAACCCTTCCATAATTGGCAGCAGCACTATAGTCAATACCACCCCTACATCCTTACTAATACATCATTCACCACCACAAGATGCAGCACCACAACCAGCAACACTACCCCAATACGACAACCACCATTTCCAGTGGCACGAGCCCTTATATAACGTCCAAACATCCCACTTAATTTTTTCCACCATCAGCCTCAATATTTCGCCAACCATCAGCTTAACCGCCGACATCAAAATTATTACCACCACCATTTGCAGCAAGTGCACTATCAACACTATTAGGGAGCTTAAGCAACCGCGACGAAAGCGACGACGACGACGTCAAGTAATCGCGGAGGGTCTGGAACGAGGACTTCGTTTTTAGTGGAAAAATGAAACTTAAGCAATGAAGTTGCTCAAGAACGACGACGTCTGAAATCTTGTTTATTCTCGCTTAGTCAGTTTAAGAGATGACATCAATCATAGACGTCCAAAACCTTCTTCTCACTCATGGATCTAATTTCCACATATATATCGAAAGTTCGAGAGTAGGTTATTCAATTCTTGAACATCAACAGTCCAAGGAATTATTAAGCTTTAGCTTTATTTACAATAATTTACGCATCGCAAAAGTTTAAAATATTAAATTTTACGCAAGTTGTTTGAGATTTAAATTCAGTTTTAAATGTTGCTGATATAAACAAACTTATTTTGCACAAGGTTTGTCTGATTTTCAACATGCTTTAGCCTGATATGTTCTACCTTTGATGCTCCTTCCTTTGCCGAGCAAACGACGTAAGTCTGTCAATTTAATCAATGTTAGCTAGCGATCGGCACAGATAGCAGTCGTCGCGCTTCACCCAAGAATACAATTTTTTTCCCGTGTGATTTTGTCGGAATAATTTTTATGGCTGTAAATCTATATCAAACAATTTGAAAATAGATTCGGAAAACATGACAGGTATTCAAACTCATGTTAACACACCGATCTGAAGAATTCTTTGTTGTTTAAAGCGTCTCGATTGGAGAACAGCAACACGCAAAATTTTTAAGTAGCAATAATCCGGCAGTTCTATACACAGCTTTTGACCGAACGAAAAGGTGTATTACACTGCCATTTAAAACTTTTCATTCAATAAAAATGATAAACAGTACTCTTTCATAAAATATACTCAAATAAATTTAAACCTTACGTGGTCACTTTCACCGCTTGACTTGACATCTGTTGTGCGGAGGAAAGAATATGAGATGGTGGGTTTTCGAATTTTATTTGTTTAGAAAACTGAACAGGGTGGTTTAAATCAAACGAAGAAGCGAATAAAAACTCCAACCGGCCATAGACTGTCTAAAAACTGACAATAAACCCGCACCTTTTGATGAGAAAAACTGCTTTGAAGTTCGGAAGTTCACGACGACGTGAAACAGGTCCTTCTCAAGTCGTCGACGATGAGACGACGACGGAATTCTTGGTTCGCGCTTGCGCAGTGACGTTCTTGCTACTTCCGGTCATCGTCCCTCGTTCGACGTCGTGGTTGCTTAAGCTCCCTATTACCAACAGCTCAACGTTTTCAACCACGATTAGAAGCAGCAGCATCACCCCCACAATTTATCCCATCATGTTTATTACACAAGTCTAACCACCATCACTTCCTCCTCCACATCACTGTTTCCAGCTACAACTCTACCATTCACAACACCAACACTGTCACCACCAACAGTGCCACCAACACTACTACCCTGACCATCCCCTCTACAAACACGACCTGCACCACAACCACCAACAACAGCACCACCAAAACCACCTCAATCTTCATTGCTACCATTACATCCTCCACCACCATCACCATCAAGATGAACCCGCTACCAAACCTGCACAATCAGTACCTCAACAGCATCACCATCTACATCACCATCCACTTCACCACCGCTACAATCTCCAGAAAGAGGAATATCACCGGCTTTATCACCACCGCAACCACAACTTACACCAGGAGCCTCCCTCATAATCAACGTCATCTTTTCCTCCATAATCACCTGCAAAATATGGTGGAAGGACACTGATAGTACGAACAAAAATTCGAATTTTAGTAGTCAACCTACCTTAACAAGGAGCATGTTTCGGGGTCCTTCAGGACCGGCTTGTAAGCCACACATGTATCGAATGAGACGGGTCTTTCCACAACCAGTTTCACCCATGACGATCACGGGGATATTGCATCTGTAAATTTCAAAGCTCACACGTGAGTGAAAGCCTATTTTCTTCGTTGGGTAAAGGGTGTTGAAAAGGTGTTTGGAGTTTGTGCTAAATGTGTTTAAGTGTCGTCGCAATGCATGTAGACTGAGAGTTGAATTTGCTCTAAACCTTGCATAATCTGAGCTTAATCTGCGGTAATAACCAAAATGGTGCTTACCTGAACCTCATATGAATAGCTAGAATCTTCTTGACGTTGTCTGTGGTTAGTTCATAGGCTCTGTCTGGATCGTACAACCAGTTTACACCCATCACAGAGCATAACTGATTTATCTTGTCCTCTCTAAAACAGAGTAAACATGCTTCTTAAAATTTATCAAGTTTTTATTTCGTTTTGGCGAAATTTCACCCGTTTTCTCTAATATGGGGTGCATCAAAGCCGGTTAACCACCTCCCGGTTAGCTCAATTGGTTAAGCGCCGGACTGTTGTGTGGAAGGTCGAGGGTTCAAGCCCCGGCCGGACCAACACTCAAGGTCTTAAAATAACTGAGGAGAATGTGCTACCTATCTACAACATCAAGAAATGGATAGACATTCTAGTCTTCTCGGATAAGGACGAATAAACCGTAGGTCCCGTCTCCTGCATCTATTAGTTAATTTGGTTAGGCAGGGGACGTTAAAGAACCCACTCACAAGATTACTGTGATGTGGTGTGGCCTGTTTACTGGGAATTGGGGGGAGAGGGCATCTTGTTAGATGCGCCTTTCATTGATTGTAAACTGCTTAGCAGTCTGGTAAAGTCCCCGCACAGTGTTGTAAAGCGCCATGAGCTCAAGATATGCGCGCTATATAAATAAAAGTTATTATTATTATTATCATTATTATTATTATTATTAATATTATTATTGAACTCTCCCTATCGACGCCAAATGCCATGGACCTCTCATCCAAGAATTATACCAGCCTTACTACACACTTCATAAGAAACAATTAATCAATTACACTCTGTGCGCTGGAAATTTCAGCAATAACTTCAAACCCTATCCGAAATCCTTAATAAGGAACCAAGCTTAATTGTAATAACTATGTATGCAAGACAAATGGGGTTTAATGTCCAGCACTTACTTGCGAGAGGTCTCTATGTTTGTTGCAAAATCGACACGTTGGGCCTGCAGTCCATTTCGCAATGGTTTCGACATTAACCCTTTCTCCAAAGTTTGACTTGTTTGTGGGTCAACAAGATCACCAGCAGAATTGATGAAGAAACCAAGAAACGTCATAGTTATGTGGTCTTGATTGAAGAACAGGTATGGATGAGGACTGCATAACAAAAGAATTATCATGAGACACTGCGTGTAAAACATGGGAGACTAAAAGAGAGGTTGTAATCCTTATCTAGTAATTTTAACACAAAGTGAGTTGGCAATGCGATTGCGACTGAAAAGTTACCCTGCCTAAATTAACCTTGTTATAACACAAATGGCAGTGACAATTAAGAAAAATTTGAAGTTTTGAACTATAGCAAAAATAATGGTTTTGCTCTCACCTGCTTTCCCAGCGTCTTCTGAGTTGAAACTGTTCGATCTCTTTTCTTTCAAGCTCAGCGTCGTCCTCTGTATAGAATACAGTGTTCTCTTCTGTCAAAGATGGAGTAGCAAAATCCTGAAAGGAAAGGAAACACTTCATGGTATTCTCTGCTGCTGCAAAGCCACCAAGGAATATAATAAAAAGTCAGATGCTCCACTTATTAAGGTAATACATTAAAACCCAGTCTCAGGTATAAACGAGCGTAAAGTATCCCAGTTCTTTAGTTCCAAAAACTTGTCTCGTTACTCAATAAGGGATTTGACTGTCCACCACAAGAACATTCGTCATGGATAGCGAGATTACATTCCATGAAAACGGAGATAAAAGCCAAGGTTCATGCAGAGAAATCCTCTAACTTTTCTCTTATTACGGAGCCGCCATTCTAAATATCTTTTGTAAAGTGGTAAAAAAACTATCACATATTACCTCTAGAATACCAAGATAAGAACATACGCGATTTATCGCTGGAACTGTCGAAGAGTCAGCCAGACGCTATGAGAAACTTGAGTGAACGAAGATTTAAAGAACCAGCTTACCCTTGACATTTGTATCATAAAGCGCACAACAAAAGAGCGGAACCCTTCAAGATTCAGCACATCGGGCCCTGCCAAAACAACCCTCATCAGCTGCATGTCGCAGTAAAAACTCTGTTCACAATCTCGGAGCTGTGAGTTCAAGAAACTCACAAAATGACGAATCTCTGACCAGGACGGATCAGGAATACCGCAATTTCTGTAATGGAAACAGTACCAAGTACACATGATGGCAGCTGCACCAAACATAATAATTGTACCTTTATTTACATTCAGCCAATAAAATTATCTAACATTTTTACACAACTCGATTCTAAAGCTAAGCCTAAATACTATAGAAAAATTCACTGCCTGACGAGTGAATTCCACGTTAAATTTCACGCGAAAAACCGATATCGCACGAATCGCGAAGCGATGAGTGCGATATCGATTTTTCAAGTGAAATTTAACGTGGAATTCACGAGTCAGGTAGTGAATTTTTCTTGAATCGCATAACAGAATAAAAATGAGAAAACAAGAAATTAAAACGGCAGTGTTATTGTTTGTTTTTATTCCGTACGCGCGCCCTTAAGAAAGCCATTTTAAAGTCAACTGTCAGAACTGTCATTGTTAAGGGAATGGAAAGCAAGGTAAGTCGCTCTCGTTTGAACCGTCGACAATTTTAATTATGCCTCGTGAATTTTTCTTGGATCACATAGCTACAGCCACCAAATCACTGGGCGAAACGAGATGTTTTGTATTTTTGTGCGCGCAAACAATGGAAACCCTTTCAAAGTCAGGTGTCAATATCTAGCGAGTAGAGGGAACAAGATATTTTTAGAATGAAAACCACTTTTATTTCAAACTCGTGGAGAAAGCGGTGCCTCACATTTTACAATCTTCAGTAAAAAAAACTAAAAGTACACAATACGGAGTTATTTAAGACAGAGATTTGCCTGCTACCACTCAACTTGGCAGAATGTGGCGCCGACAATCAACAACTGAATGGTCAAATACTCAAGCGAACTGAAAATTTCAAGCGTTCCGGTATCAAAGCAAGATCTACAAAAAACCGCTAAGTGCTTTACAGTTGTAAAAAAAAGTGTATTCAAAATATAATGATTAGGACTGGAATTTCTCGGTAAACTCTGGCGAAAAACAGTTCAGTTAAAAGTCACAATTTTAACTGTTTTTCTTTCATCGCAGGGAGTCGCTCGTTGGTGTCAATGCTGGACTGAAAGTTTATGGAAATATTTACTGGAGAATTATTAAAAGTTACTCCAATAAACATTCCGCCAACTGCTCCTGCCATCAGGTAACTAGAACGACTGGCATTGCTGTCAAGGTCACTAGTAGCTGCTGTGTTGCTTGGCGTGGCTAAGCTATTGAGAACAATCTCGCGTAAAGCATGACTTGAATAGCCGTTGGTAGTTGTCGTACTTGGCGTGGGTTGAAACCGGCCAACTTATTCGACATTCGCTGCTGTTTTTGCAGAGGATTATGGCTGTAGCTGGATATGGATTCCGGATTGGAGTGGCCAGTGAGCTTTGATATCTCCACTGGGTCGAAATCATCACTGAGCGCTTGGATGACAGTTTTGCGACCACTCGAACTTGTGAATTTGCCGTCTAGTGTTTTTTGAAACCATGTTGTATCTAAAAGAGGCCAGTTCGTCGTCTGTAGAGGCTACAATGGTTTGGATTTCGGGAAAAGATGCTTGACCTTTTTCGGCATTGATACCTGTTTTGGTTTTCTTTCATAACGCTTGTTTGGTTTTCCTCGGCGAGAACTGTCGTTTGGCTTTCTTCCCCCGTCTCTGGCATTTTAATTTTTTTCTATGCGTTTTCTCGTACTCTTGAGCGTGAGTGGTTTCCTCAAATTTTCTAAAAATTTCAATTTCAATTCAAAATTTCGAAGACATTCGTTTTCTATAAATTTGTTCATATTTGTTTATATTTTCGTAGCACTAGTTGTATTTACGTTTTTACGTTCGTAACAATAATTTTTGCTCGCGACTCACGTCAGCGACATCGCTTTATGCGTTAGTGCGATTCCACGCTAAATACCCTCTCTTCCGGTTGACGTATTGACTAATCAGAGCGCGTGTTTACTTTAAGCTATGCGATTCTATGTGAAATCAATCTATAAATTCAATGAACAATGCTCAAAATTCAATTTTAATTTTTTTTTCTTAATTTATTAGATTCGCCGACAGGCAGGGATACCGCAACAGCTTGCGTCAATTAGTGCGGGCCCAGTAAACCCACCCATCCCACCCCATGGGAGGACATCCACCAAACAGTAATCTCGTGCGTGGGAAATTAACGTCTCCTACCCACAACACTGCAGGAGACGGGGCCTACGGTTTATTCGTCCTTATCCGAGAGGACCAGAATATCTATCCATTTCTTGATATTATAGAAAGGTAGCAAATTCTCTTCACTTATTTTAAGACCCTGAGTGTTGGCCCGGCCGGGGCTTGAACCCTCGACCTCCCGCACAACAGTCCGGCGCTCTACCAATTGAGCTAACCAGCTATAATAATTCTTTAAATAAGAATGACTGAGGCTTTCAAACCAAAATAATTCTTAATAATAACAATCACTTATATGATCAAGGAAGCTAAAAGAGCGTTTCAGTAATTGCATAATTTACATTTAAACATATTTAAAATACACTCGATTAACCATGAAACTATATTTTACACATAAGAGAAAAAGATATTAAAAATTGCAGGACCTAGATTTTGGCAATGCATCTTATCTAATTCAAAGTCCGCTTCTTGAACATTATTTTTAATTGTTCTTTTAACTGTTCTCGACCCTCTAAGATGGAGCAGGGCCGACCTAAGGATGGCAAAGGAAACTTTAGAACATATCCAAGAGACAGCGGTGGCATAGTCCTCCCCTTTCTTTGCTGCGACCTGTTGTTGTAAAGACTAATGGCGTAAATGTTCCCTATTCCACGTCCATCACTCTTCTTTTTGTTCTCGTGCTGTTTGTATATCTGCTTGAGGTCCAGGTCTCTATAGGAATCAGCGTTGGGGTAACGTACAAGGAACGTAACGTAACGTCAAGGAACGCTGACCTCTGCCTTTCCCAAAAGCCTCTGGCATGGAAGTCTAGGCGAGCTTCAGGAGCTCTGTTAGCTCCGCTTGGCAACGATTCTCCTGTGAGCTCCTGGAGGACGGGCTCCAAACACATTGTTTAAACAACCTTCTACAGGAAAGAGATATCCTTCCTTTGCTATTGTTTGAATTGTGTCTTAAGCAACAAATTAAAAAGGGACGTCACCCTCACAAGAAAGCTCTCGCATTCTATATTTAAATTGCTAATGTACCTTTCAGCAAAGAAAAAGTCAGCTAACACTATTTGCCAGCAAGTTTAGAGCATCCAAGTAGCTACGTGCAACAAACCTGAGAAGGAGCATAAGGCATGTCCTCTGATCCTCATCAACATTTCCTGGCGAAAACGTAAAACTGTCCAGATTCTCTCCTTCATTTGACAGTTTAAGATATTGATAAACCCTCTGGAACGGTGCGTTTCGAAACTCTTTCACGTCGAACAAAGGACTGCACTCTTTTTTATCTAGGACAAAATTAAGGAAACTTTCTTCAGTATCAGATACTAATTGCTGATTGAAAGAAAATCTCAGTTTAATACCTGGAGTAACTGCTAATCGGCAGAGAACAGTTCTTGGAGTTTGACACTCAATAGTCGGTAGCAGATCATAAAAAGGCCGCTTACACATTGTAGATTTTCCGGCTTGTCTCTGAAAATCAAAAAAGGAATAGACACCACAAACATTGGCTCAATAATTCACTTTTTGAAACCGTTGGATAGATATTAAATTACAACTCTTGCGGCTCAACAACACATGTTCTCAGAGCAATCGCTGTTTACTGCTGGGGCACTTGTTCGATTCCCAGACTAAATGCCGTGACGTATGAGTTAAGTTTATTATTGGTTCTGTAGTTCCTACCCACAGATCCGGAATCTGACATTTCAATTCACCGAATGAAACAATGGACGAAGAACCTCTCCAGGAGTGTGACATTGAATTTGTCTTTTGATTTAATGTCTAGAGATAACACTCACACCATCTCCAACTTTTTCAACTCACCCCTTGACTTTGAGCTTCTTCCTCCCTAGTGAAACCCATGGGTAGGGGAGCAGCTGTCGTGATCTCAATGACATACAAGTCTGTACTTCGTCTTCTCCACACTCTGCCCATCTTATCACAAAGGTAGCCAAGAACGAGGAGGTTAAATATAAGGGTGTCCAGACCACGTCTCATCTGAAAGGAGAACAAAATATCTCATAAAATAATGAGAAAAGGAATTTAAATTGTTGTCGTTATGACTGCAAATCAGCAGAACAAGATAATACTAAGGGGCCTGCAAATATTCAAGAGACATCGATTCTGAAGTTGTCGTTAGTGTTGCCCTGGTAGCATAAAATGATACAGAATATCGTTACAGAATAACGTTCACTCAAGATTTTATTTACAGTACTTTTACATGAACAATGTTGACATGGCCCCTTGACGTTTGACGTGACTGAAGACACGTACTTGTTGATTAGTAACGTTTCCCTTTATTTAAGACTCGCATGTATCTACATGTAGTTTCTTACCGATGGTGACACGTCCAGATGAAAAATACGTGATAGCGGTACATTGGCCTTCACTGCATGTGGAAGAAGCGCATCAACAAGCATTGATGAGTCGGTGGAATTCCCATGAAGAGGTACGGTCACATGCAAGAATGTTTTAGAGTCTTGTCTTCGCAAATTTGTCATAACCATGTCGTTATTTACGAGGTTAGGCAACTGTTCTGTTAAGCGACGAACAAATAGAGTCTTTCCCAAACCTCCTCGGTGTGATGATACAACTCGGACACACAGTCTAAAAGAAATCAGTTATCTAATTACACCAATCCTCGCAAAAAAAAACGCTATTTCAAACGATACAGCTTGAGCAATACAACGATGCTATGGAAGAGAAATGCAATGCAATTCAACAAAATACTCATACCGCCTTTTCTTCAGTCACCTGGGGACAATTTATCTCTTGAATGGAGGCTCCCCTGTGAAAATTTGTAGGAAAGTCAGCGAGAACTTACTTTTCTGGGTCTAAGGATCCAGCTGTCGTCCAAGTAATCTTACTACTACCGATGAATCCGTACTGAGAAGGTGGTGTTTGAAATTGATGCTTGAGGTAACTCTTCAGTTCTTCTGGCGAAGGACAAGGTGGAGCAGCAACACGATGCTGATCAAGAGCTGCTACTACGTTCGCACGATCTTCACTCTCGCTACTGCAGATTACCACCAGACCATAATCTAAGAAGTATTAGTTGAGTCACTCACTGTTCTCAAGGCAAAGCACAATAAGCTATCGTGTGAACATAGTTCTGGCATTTGGAAACAAAATATGTCATTTAGCTTAAGTTGAACTTACGTTCTCCATTCTTGCCAGCAAGTCCTTGTGTCACTACGCTAAGCAAATCCACTGCTCTTTTACTGACAGAGAAGTCCAACACATCTGCATGCACGAGGCAATAAAAACGGCCCTCCACGTCCCCTATTGCACGTCGCCATAACAGCTCGATCTATGTCATAGGAAAACAGACAGATGAAAAAACTCAAATGAGCTAGGATAACCGACTCATTGGGTGGGAATTCTCCTCACTTCCTCGATGCACAAGAGGTAGAATCCAGAAAAGGTATTTTCCGCAACTAAGGTCCTCAAATGCTCATCTTCTTATGAACGGTTAAAAAGCATACAGATGAAATTCTTCCGACAGGTACACTGTACCTCTTCTGTAGTAGTATCAGGAGTGCACAGCAGCACCTCTTCATGGCTTGGCAACGGCTGCTTCTTGTCGTGCATATACAGTGCGAGGACTGTAGCAAGAATGTCATCTACAAAAAGGGGGTAAGAAAAAGCACAAATCCAAATGTAGGAAGCTTCCTGTCATGAGCATTAAATGGCCGCAGGATCAGAAGGAAATAAGGAATTAAAAATTTCAAACTTAGTATCGATTAGATGCTCCCTGGGATCCTATTTCACTTACCTTTCGGAACAAGCATGAGGTTGGGTCTTCCCCTCTTCAAGAATCCTGGAAAGATGCGGGCTGTAGCACCAATTCCTGAGAATGTGAAAATAATACAATGTTTATGGTCCAGTCAATCGAGATCATTCTCATATCACGGTTATGGACTTTCCATAAGTACAAGTAAGTGTTTTACCTAGGACCGAAAGTTCCCTAAGAATGTTCCCAAGCTGAGTGAGTGTAAGATATTGACTGATCTCTGCCTCGTTGTCTTCGTCTTCGCTAACCTCCTGCTCCTCAACAATGGTTTCAGCGAGCAAGGATGACATCTCCAATACCATGTCTGACTCCGTCTCTTTTTCACTAAGGGAAGTGACATATAATAAAAATTTCAGGCGTTGATCGTTGCCTTCAAACATTATCTCGAACACCAATAAGTTGACGGCATCGCCATAAGAGTCAAACTATTTCTTCTAGACAGCAAATTACAACTGTTATAACTGGTATCCTACGTAAATAGGGACAATAGCTCTTTTCTTGAAATTTAATATTGTTGATTGAGTATGATGAAATAATCTGTGGTAATCTTCAATTATGTTTCCTGTTGTATCGTAGTTAACTTTGCTCTTATTACTAACATACCCTAAATCTTCAGCAAGCATTTCCTGCTCAACAGATTCGACATCATCTGAAAATACTTCTCGCGCGATCATGGGATTTCGCTTTGCATCCTCGTAAAGAGCCTCGATATCAGCTTCATCGGCTTCTTCTAGACACCATAACAGCAAGTCGTCTTCTTCTGCATCAACACCCAAACTCGCCAAAGCAGCCAACGCACTCTGCTCCGAATAACCATCATCTGCTGCTGCATTCAAGAAACTTTGAATCTTTGATGTCTCCCTTGCCTTTGGTTTCTTGGCGGTAACAGTTTGTACTGGACTCTTACTGGTTTCTGTTAAGGAACTCGTCCCTGGATGGTTGTTGTTGTCAAACACTGACCTACGAGTCACCATTTCGTCCTGTGATGGAACTGGAGTGAACGAAGGTAGCGGCGCTGTGCCTCTAGCGTTCTCTAGTAAATCGGTGTCCTTAAAAGCACGCTCTATCGCTAATTTTAACTGCTTGCTGGTTAAATAGGGACGAACACTTTCCAGCAGAGTGAGAACTTGGATGTTGCCCATAGCAAGGTCGTTGCTGTGGCAAACTATGGCAATTTCCTTCCTCAATATCATCAACTGCTGTGTTGTGAACAAATTCAATTCTCTATACTCCTTCCTTGCATCACTGACCCTTTTCTTCCAGTTCATGTAACACCTTTCCATGAAGGAGCTTTCCTTTTCCAGATCCTCCGCGATAGATTCGCCCGCGACTTGGTCTTTGCTACAGTGAAACTCTTGGTTCCAATCCATGCGATGAATGTAACCAGATTCAAAGAGACAGATGTACGCAGTCGCTAAACGCATGACACCTTCAAGATTCTATAATTAAAGAAAAAATCTTTTCTCTGTCAGAAGTAACGACAACTTCGACACATAACTATCCACATTTTACTTCAACTTACCCTCACAAACTGTTCCACGTCATCCTTCCCTTTTTCAGCCTTTCCTGCGATCAACATCAGTTTACTCTGCAAATCCTTTAGTTCGTCAATAGAGTAAGTTTTCTTCTGCTCCTTTTCACGTCCATTCTTAAGGGGAAGCGTCAGTTGGATCACATCTTTGAATGACAATCGTTTTCCTTGTTCTGGTGACGGACCCTTTTTGGTGTCCAAGTGACCAACAACATATACCCCACTGGAGTTGATGGTCTTGGCCTGCACTAATGACGTCATAGCAACCGAACCATGGGACTCTTTCACAGTTTTTAGCCATTCCAGATGTCTACTAGTGTCTTTCTACGAGAAGTAAAGAAGTCGGGGATCATAACCACGTACTTAGCAGTGGCAGATCCAGACCTTGAGCTGGGGGAAACGGGGGTGTGGGGGGGGGGGAGGGTTTGTTTCTGTGGGTTCACCCACCCACTTCTCTCCCCTCTGCGTTTATTTTTTTACCCAAAATAAGCGCGGGACAGGCCTCACGGCCCCCTTCCTTAATTCCGCCACTTTCTTTTTGTTTGCTGCAGTGCATGACAATGAGTTAAAACAATAGATAGCAGGCATACAACTCAATACTAGATTTTATGTCAGTAAAGCAGATCAGAGTTCTCCAAATTTGGTGAAACACGTTCTGCAAAGTTGAAGAGGTAAAGGAAAACAAGATGTCTTGAAAAAAGAAAGCATTCAAAGCATTTAACGCATTTAGAGCATTTAAGAAATCCCAGTAATTTTTTTACCAGTTTTTCGGGTAACATCTTATCCGTCTCGACTGCTTTCCATACAGGATCACAGGCGTTCATCAGTTGAACAAAGCTTACTCTTTGTTCTTCGCTCTCTTTGAGGTCAAATATCAGAGGAGCAAAACCGAGACAGCTGGTATGTAGACTGGATATGCGGTCAGTTTCCATATCACTTTCACCAGCAGAGATCAAGGCCAAGTCAACAAGAACCTTTAGCTCTTGGGTGGCTGTAAAACGAAAAACACTTAATGGCGTTCATTATTCTCTACAAAGCAACACCGAGGTGAGTAATTACTTAAATATACACCTTACCAGCTGAATACCTTGCAAGCAAAAAAATATTACTTTATCTCTTTCCAACGCTCGGAAAGATCAAACTTTCGCACACCGTGTAATGCATACGCGCGAGCAAGTGCTGTCCGAGTAGAGGTAAGAGATTTCTTATTGCAGAGAGTTTCGCCAAACTTTACAGCGAAAACATAAAACCCTTGCAGGCGCTTAATTTAAAACTTACGATTCAAGCGTTGGCCTTTCGTCAATGCGAATGACGAAGGCTTAACGCTCGAAACGTCAGCTTTGAAACTCTTTACGTTTGCCATTTACATTATCAACTCTGTTGAATAAACCAAATTTTTCGTGTTTTACTCCCCTACCAACACAGCCCCACAATTTCCATAAAACCGTACCGCTTAATTTACTGATAAATCACGTCAGCCAATTTTTTACCATTTTTGTGTTCTTGGCATGGCTTCCTCGATCAATTAAAGCATTTCTCCTCGCCGAAACTGAAGCTTTCTGGTTGGGTGGTTGGGAGTGAATATAATTTGGCTAATCACCTCAGACCAAACCAATTAGTGCGAGTAAAAAGCAATATTCACTTGAGTGGTTAGGCAAGCTAACAAAATAAGGGGAACTACGAGGGATTAGGGAGGTTAAGAGCTTTACGTCTGGTGTTTTCGTTTTTATACTGTACATCCGCTCGACCTCCTCCTGCCTCCCCAACTTACATTTGATAGTAGAACGTAGCCACTCCACCAACCGTCTACTGTCCACCACTGCTTTGAAGCACTGAGCCTTATTGAAATCCAAACACCGAAGAGCTTGACCAGCCTTTGAAAAGCTTTCCCCTACGCTGTTCAAGGGCTTCTGCTTGAACTCCACTGATAACTATAGAACCAAAAATCGGAAAATGGATAAAGTTTTTATCACATATTTAACTTAGGTGCACTTCTCGTTTGCACCCAATGGCTTTTCTTCGCAAAGCATTTGTGCTTACACGAAAATACACCCATGTTACAGATTCTCCGAAATGATTTCCTTGAATCAAAGTTAACGCCTTTAACACAGATAAACAAAGTTTGCTCAGTTTGGGCTAAGATCTATCTAATCGTCATGGACGGATATTCGTTTGCAGTGAAGTGCAATCTCTTTGTCACGATGTAGTCACTTTCGATGTGGTTTGCGACATTTCGACTGCCTCCTCTGGTCTTCTTCAGCCGCTCAAATAAGACTGGTAGTTCCACCGCCTGAAAAAAGACGTTCCAGCCCATGATCGGCAATGCCCACATTGTAAGACAAACGAATATACTTCACCACATATGTATTCACCATGATGAATAACCGCATCCCATTATAATTCAATTACTTGTGTTTACTCTTCAAACTTACTCAGTATCGTCAATACAGAATAAGGACTATGATACCTGATTTCGTAGATCTTCGACAACTTTGAAGTCCCCGGTAAAACCCATTGCCTCCTTAAACTCCCAGATGGTGTCAGCTGCACTGGAGTACTGATCAAGTTGTTGGTAACGGTGAATTTGAGCAAGTCGCTCTCCGACAATTTTCTTCAATTCTCTGGCGTTGACAGTTTCGCTGGTGTTCACGTTAAACATGCAGGATAACTCTCCCTCGAGTTCCTTTTTGCGGTTTCTGTAGCCGTCAAAGATCTTGTCAACATCTCCAAGAGAAATTGTACCATCCTTGACACTAGCAACATTTTGCGTCCAACTGGTAAAAGCTGGTTTCCAGACACTTTCAACAACATCGGAAATCCTGAGCTGTGGTTTTCGTGTATCGTCATTCTTCCTGGTTGTTTGTGCTTTATTCCCACATTTTTTCCAAAGAGCTTGGAACGTTAGGCTCTCTTGAACTCTTTCAAGTGTCGAAAGAACCTCCTTGAGAGCCGGAGGGAGTTTAAAGAAGGTGACTTCGATTTGGTTGTCGTCTTTCCGTTTGCACAAGGCTTGAATCTGGAAGTGAGAAACATCCTGAGGCACCTTATTCTTGAGGTTGGTTAAATCGACTGTGGAGAAGAAGATTGCTTTAGACCCTGTCAACATCACACCTGATAAATTTAAAGACAAACACTAATCCACTGAAAGCTTTTCCTTATTCTTTCCCTTTTCTAGTCCGTTACCCTCTTGCTAACAACGCTAAAACAGATTCTAGGGGCAATCTCCTGGACGCTGGGTTGAAGACAAACAGATGGTGTACGGAAATGAAAGCGAAAAAAATTGCAAAGCTCACAGTGGTGTCTCTAAATCTCTTACCTGGCTGAATCGCGTCACACATTCCAATGAATACCCCTACTTTTTCTTTCACTTCGAAAAATTCCTGGATCTCTTCTAATCTACGAGCCAGGCTAAGCTCAACGTCTTTGTTCTCCACAGAACTTGTCTTCAAAAGTTCCAAAAACGTTTCTTTACGCCTCTGTAGAAGAAGTAACACTTGAACCGTCACTGAGCCATCTGATATGACTCTCACAAGAGCGTCCAGCAACGATTTAGCCAAAAATAACGTCTCCTTGGCATCATCCGAAAGTATACCACCTCTTCCAGTCTCATCGCCTGATAGACAGAAAAAATTAAAATTCCCTCCAATTAACAAGGCAACAAAGTAATGCAAATTTAATATAGAGTAAAATTTTAAAATTTTGAAATAAAAATATTTTTAAACTCTAAACCTACTTCTCGCGTCCCCGTGAGAAGTGAGATAAATGTTTTCGATCAATGTTTTCAGCAAAAAAATACTCTTACCCAAAACTTTAGGATTATTGAAGAATTTGAGGTATCCAATCATTGGATTCCAAGTGAGTACAAACTCCACTGTTCGAGGATCCAACCCACACGCGTCTGAATGTTCTCCATCTTTTGGCCAAGACTTTGTCAGAAACATGGACAGAAGCTCGCCGGATTTTCCTGCTTTTGAATTTGATAGATTGTGAAATATACGTATGTCGTCTCCTCTTTTTGCTGACTAAATAAAAAAAGAAAATCATCGGATTATTAATCAACATAAGGTGCGTAATCAGCAAAAATTAGGTCTAAATTAAGGAAATTCACCATTAATGGTGACTAATTGCCGAATTTCAGTCCATCCTTAAATTCATCATTGTGATAGTCTAACTTGATAGAGTTCCAAACTTCTCAGTAGCGTCTTTTTGTTTGTGTATCAGTCTTCAGTTTTGTCTGGTTGAATTCCTTACGTAGTATACGCTCACAAAAATAGAAAATCAACAATTATGATGAAAGAAATGACTGAAACTGGGTAAGCAGCAAGGTCATCTAGCTCTAAATTATTACTCTGAGGAAACTTTCATACAACATAAACAGTCTAAATTGTACGTATGATGCACGATCCTCGCAGTAGAGAGCGCTATTTATGCAATAGCGAAAATCAGACCTGAAAAAAATCAGGCCTGTACGGGATTCAAACCACTGACCTCTGCGATACTAGTGCAGCGCTCTACCAATTGAGCTAACAAGCCAACTGGGAGCAGGCCGTTACGCTGATTCGTAATAAACCCGTGATGATAAATCAGATACAATGAATATATGAAGTTCATACTTTTTTTTATATATATATATATGACCTTCATATATTCATTGTAGTCTAAATTGTTTTAGGTCTTTTAAGCCATTAGATCTTTATTGCGACCTTAATAAACCGAGGTGTTTGTGGACCACAGTATAAACCATTACGTTAACAAACGTCGTCATTAACTCACATTAATAATCTTTTCCACCGCTTGAAAGGCAAGCTTAGTAAATGATTCTCCAACACCTCTTTCAAGAGCATCCATATTCACTTCACAAAAAATTTCAATCAAGAATTTTTCCTCCAGCTAGGAAAAAAAACCAAACAATCGATGACGTGAAGAAAAGATGTGAATATTGCCAAAAGCGTTAAATAAATTCCCCTTGGCGAATATGAACTCAAACAATTTCTAAATTCGAGGTGGAATGCCATAGAGAACTCGCTTCCGAAGTGGGCTATTCACATAGACCGTAAGTGAAAAGCATACTAAATCCTACTAGGATCAGTAGTCATAACGGTTTTCATTAACAGGGGTACACTATAAGTTCACACATCCAAGACGTAAGACAAGGGCAAGAACTTAATCCTATTTCACGGATTAGGGGCTTGCCACTCACAAAAACATCCCAGGCTTTACCAAAGTGCAATTAGTGTAAGCAGTGAGTTTAAGTCCATGCTTCTACTGTTAACCCTCTCTATTGCCTATTTCCTAAGCCAGATAGTTTCGAAAAACGTCACCATCTTACCCTTTTTGCTCGGTTCACCAGCCTGTTGATCAAAAACTCCCTATAAGCAGTAAATCCCTGATTTTCATCCGCGACCCAAAGCAATTCGCTCCACAACTGGAACAAAAAAAAAAAGGAAACATTTCAAGCACACCACGTGGATTACGTCTCCTCAATGAATTAGAACATGACCAAAAGGAATTTAAAAGAGCAGTTTGAAAAATATAACCAAGCCATTCTCATACCAATTCTCTTGTTTTCTACATACCGAAAGTTCCCTGGCTAAATTTTTGCTCTTGTAAAAAGAGGACATCTCTTTATTGAGATCTATTGACAACCTGTCTCCAAGGCTCTTTAGCAGTTTGTTGATGATTTTGCTCTCGTTTTCCCGGCTCTTCTCCTTGTCAAGCTTCTCTTCGAATTCCATTCGCTGCGCATAAATACATGCAAAAAGCAGCTTCATTGTCTGGCAGATGACTTCAATGTGGTCCATAAAGTTCAGCTTCTTGAAGAAGACTTCAACCAGCTGTAGACATATTGAAATTGTGAACTCGTTTCCTTTAAGTTCAGTGCTGTGAAATTGATAAAAAGGTCCAGTTCAATCTCTTAAAGAGTGAAAAGCATAATATCATATTCAGAAGTTAAAAGTTCTTATCCGCTTCAAGCAAGATCCGCTCCGTACCTCGGGAGTTCGCTATTTTTGCTAAAATCAAATAGATAAAGGCTGGTTGAACTTTTAGTCGGCGGTAATTATATATGAAAGGTTGATGAGTTACTGGTATAATTTCATTGAAAGTAGAAACCTACCATGTTGATTCTTTTTCCCAGTTTATCTGAGAAATCATCAATCTAATACACTGGAGTACATTTTTCCACTGCGGAAAGGAAAAGAAAACTGTTTTTTAACGCAGAAGCACTTTTTTGAATAACTAAATGTCCTTGGTCAGAATTGCTGTGTAAACACCACAGTATGAGAATACTATTGACATAATTTGAAAACTTCCTTACCTTGTCACCAGGCACAGTTTCACGGGAGCAGTATGTTACCAAGGCAACGCAAATATCAGGGATTAGAAACATCTTCGAAGCAACGATCTTATCTAGTTCCCATACAGGAATGGTGTGGAGGACGGTTCTTTTCAGCAGAAAGTCTACTTCAAAGGAAGAAGTAAGCATAGGCAAGATGTCCAATGGATTTCTGTATGGAATTCAAAATCAGACTGTTAGATTCAAATGTGATGTTCTTTGTTGCACAGTTATACATGATTCACTTTATAAGTAACCTAGTTAGATAGTCTAGTCTTCTCGGATAGGGACGAATAAATGGAGAACCCGTCTCCTGCAGGGTTAGGGGTAGGAGACGTTAATTTCCCACACACGAGATTACTGTGTGATGGATGTCCTCCCCTGGGTTGGGACGGGTGAGTTAACGTTGTAAAGCGCTTGGAAGCATCTTCCTATGGACCATGCGCTATATAAATAATAAATTGTAAATAATAATTGTAAGTAGTTTTCTGCATAAATTTTTAGTTTTATAATTACAAATCGTTTGCTCAATTTAGATCGGGAAATTGTAATTTCTTTTCACGAGAGCATTTCATGAGAGGGCTACTCTTGCAAAAAAGCACTGGGGGTCTAAAGGAAGAAAATTCTATACATGCTGCATCTAGGGGACCAGTAGGTGAATAGTATTCCGTTTACACTTCTACTCCACAATACGGAAGTTCGCAATTTGATGAGTTTAAGTTAACCAAACATGAAGGGGAGAATTCTTCAAACCAACCCACGATTAAATTATGCCTGAGTTAAATTTAGAATGATGTTGCTAATAGATTTGCTATGTATCCAGTAAACACACAGAGTTCAAACGCCCAGTTGATTTTCACCATATTTCACTTACAGTTGTACTAATGATCTTTGCAATTCTCTTATTCTCAGTCCCTGAGCTCCCGCCCACTCTAATTTGCTGTACGATCCATCAACACCAGGTTTTTCGAAAGGTTTAGAATCTTCTCTTAAGAAATGCAGCAATGGTACAGCCAATAGCCACGTTAGTGCATCTTGTTTCCAGTATTCCTCCATGATTTCGTTGCATAATTGCTCAATTCCAATAGCAGCAGATCTTAAAAAGAACGAAATAGTCGAAGGGTATCACCTTGCGCCTTGATATCATTTTCATTATCACTTTCATTAAATATTATCAACATTGTTACTTTTGCAGTAAATGGCTTGAACCCGGGGGTAACATGTGAAAGTGTAGTCTGATCGTCCGGGTGAGTGTAGTCCTGAGAAGGACTGTTGTCGGTGGTAGTGAATGACGTTTCGACAACCTGTGCGGAAGTCATCATCAGAGTCAAGTGAATGATTGTTGTCAGTAGAATGTTCTCATTCCAGTTCGTGTGAAATGATCGGTTGGTTTTGCCGTGATGTTATTGGCTGTAAGACTCAAGTGACGTAAGTCGGTCGTGATTGGTCTGTTTCGATCTGTCGGTAAAGTTAGGTCGCTCTTTTTCGGTCGGTTGTGATGTTTATGTCGTGAATGAGTCGTTTGTATAGAGCGGGTAGTTGTTGACATCTGTTTAGGGGAGTCTGTTCTAAGTTAATAAACCAGCTTTCCAGAGTCAGTCGTTGAAAATAGTCAGTGCTGTAGGTTAGGCATTGGGCAGAGTCCCAGTCAATGTTGTGGTTGGTAAGTCGATGGTGTTCAGCAATGTGATTGCTGACATCACCTTTCCTCGTCGCCCGTCTGTGTTCAGTCAGTTTGTTGTTACTTTTATCGTACTTTTTTTCCTCATGAAAATAGTCAGTGTTCCTTAAAGCAACTGGTAATTCTCATTAACGTTCACACCATCATAAAAAGTTACCGATCTAAACGAATGCTTTAATTTCAACCCTTCTCTCCATCTGTTAATTTAAATGATTACACATGAAGAGGTTACCATTTATCTGTTGTTTTCTCCTGCTACAGCAGCCTTCATTCACAGTGTTCAGTAGCTGCTTCGAAAGGATATCTACACGCGTGTTTATTCTCTTCATAAGTGCCAAAAAACCCTGCCAAATTTCTACTCCATCCTTCAGCTAAGTCACCTACCTACCAAGCCATTTCAAAAGAACAATTTATACGGCGATATAGCCCGCACACGACTAAAAATTGCACCCAGACCATGTTCAGGATCCTTATCAGCATTTGTTTTCATTGCTGTGTATTACACATTGAATGAGATTCTATGTGCGGTACGATTGGTCAGTAACTTATCGTAACTTATGACTGCAAAACCTTGAAAACTGAGTATCCTTCGTCCTCTATGGTTTACTAAATCTGGAACCTTAAAATCTTTATGGAAAATAAAAGTGCTCCATTTTAAATACGTTGTGTAATATGGTTACGAAAGAGCACTGACGGACAGACAGATAAACCACCAAATGTCACATCTGGGTTAGCACATTATAAGTGTAGTGGCTACGCTTTTACTCATTTAACAATTATGTTCAGTGTTTTAGTGGTTGGTTCTGTTTCTATAGTACGGAAACTACTTACTCTCTTAGTCCCTCACTGAATTCGCTCAGAACCACTTCATACAAGGTACACTTTTGGTCGATGGGATCTGCTTCAAGCTTCAAGCACTTCAAAAGTGAAATAACATATTCCCTTTCTAGCTTTACTTTGAAATGTTTGAAGATCAGAAGAATCGCTAGAGACGAAACCAATGCTGAGGCTCTAGCTTCAAATTGCACAGAACTTTTGGTCACAGTTGCAGCGTTTTCCTTTATTTTAGGTTGCAAGAGGTCCACCAATACCTTCGTTAAAAAAAAAGAGCGAGAAAATGATAACTTCAACCACATTATCCGTTAATCAATTACACTATTCCTTCGATGTTTTCCAAGTCAGTTCTCCTTTCTCAAATGAAGTTTCAATCATCCTTATCCGTCCTCAACTTCATTCTCGCTCAATCACTCCACATCACAGTTCTCCAAACACGTGCACTAAAATACTGAATGTTTGGGACTTTAAGGGTAACCAGAGGAACAAAAAATGACATAAGTTGTAAGATATGGATTTTACTCTCTAAACACTTTACCGTGTGAGCTTTGAAATCTGTTGGTCTCTTCTTTTCAGGGACGGAGTAAGAGTGCTTAACCCACACGTTGGTCATACAGTCTACCACTTTGTCTAACTTCACAATTGCTTCTGTTGCTTTCATTTCTTCCCCAGCGTTGCCAACATGAAAACCCTTCCAATTTGGTATGTACGCGAGTAATGCTGTTGTGCGATTTGCCACTGTTTCGTCACTACGAAACCATCCTTTAACTGTATCCCACCAACCTTTATCCGAAGAAATGTAACTGACTCCGTCAAATTGGTGCCACGTTTCTTAACCACCAAAATAAAAGTTGAAATACATCACATTTAATACTTTTGATGAAGGAGCTAAGGAAATTACTACAGAGTTACTATTATAACCATAAAAAATCCGTAGAAAAAAGTGTTCATCCATTTCAGCCTCTTAATTTAGATTTACCATGTTCCTTTAGTTCAAGCAGGTAACCACCGCACCCAACTTATTTATCGACAGTCAACACTACAAACGTCACATAAGGAAAATTCCGACCGCATTCCATTCACTCTCACATTTCACCCTCACACCTACGCAGTTAGATCCATTATTCTTCAAACTTTACCTTACTTCTAAACGATCCAGAGACTGGCACTATCTTTTCGCAACCTCCACTGATTTCATTCAAACGCAACAAAAACATGGGCACCTTTTTGTTCAGAAGTTCACTTCAAACTAATGACCAACCCGGAACTTTTAAATGCGCTCGCGCACGATGAAATACTTGTCCTTTCATTCACAACGTTGAGAATAGATCGGGACCCAAACGATCCATTAAGATTACTGATCACTTCACATGCACCTTCGCCAATGTCATCTGTTGCATAACTTGCACTTATTGCAAATAGATATGCATTGGCAAAACGGTAAGACTAGGTGAACTATTCCGAGAATATAATTCCGAGAACTATTCCGAGAACACCTTCACGACGTAGAAAGGATTGACATAGACGCATCCAAACCAGTCGCTAGACACTTTAATCTACCCAATCATTCTTAGCAGCATATGACAGTCTGCGGCCTTTCTTTACATTTAGGTAGCTCAGAAAGCCGTAAAACTATTGAACAAACGTTTATCTTTCAAATCGGCACCTTTAATCCCATAGGCATCAACGAACGCTTTTCATTCTACTAATTTATTCTTGTTTTTTCTGGTCACCAACTTCCCAACAATAGCGTAGCTCCACTTTTCGCATATAAACACACACGCAACCCACAACTCCTCCATTCGCTCTGACGAAGGGCTAACGCTTGAAACGTCAGCTTTTAAACTCGTTACGGTGGCCAATTTATATTATCACCTTAGTTGATATAACCAAATTACCTTGTTAACCCCCACCGACGCAGCAACAGTTTCTTAAGAAACTTACCCCCTTTATTCATTTCAGCCTCTGATTACGATGTTGGATCAATCGCTCAGTCATTAAAGCATTGAGAAAGGGTAACCGTTTATCTATTTTCAGCCTACGTAGAGTCTTCAAATCTAAGTTACTGGTCCCACAGTCAAACTTCAAAAGGTGGTTCCAGTTACAGACCGCACGCATGACCGACACCCTTGAGTTATTTGTCTACAACGATACGAAATACTAGCTTATTGACAAACAGACACACTATAATAATCATTTGATATCAAGGGGCTCGTACAGTCGACTCTTTCACAGCGGTCACAGTAAGAACAGAAGAAAGTGGTTGGTGTGGAGTACGGACTGACCACCGAGACAAACTAAAGAGGGCGGCACGTCGTCGGGAGCTGACCCTGGTAGAAAGAAGGGCGTGAGTGTAGTGAAAGTTCAACTGGACAAAAAAAAACAAGGAATCATACTAATATCTCACCTCCCTGTTTCAAATGTTTGGAGGGAATGTTAAGAAATCGATTCATTATGTCTTCACGATAGCGTGGTTGAAACTCCACCAGCTCTTCCCATAGAACGCTTCCTTTCTTGACTATCACGTACTTGTAACTGGTTCCTTTTTGGGCACGACTGACCGTAAGAGTGAACTGGCCAGTAAAGTGCATAAGCCTTTTTTTGTCTTTGTCTTTGTCCCACCTATAGAATTAGAGGACGAACCTCTAAACTTTACGCACTGATACTGAAATACACCTTCAATTTCCAGTAGTACATGGGTGCTACGACCTTGTATAGAGAACCCAGTCGATGTTATCAGCCGTCCAACCAAATTAGTAAATTTGTAAAACCTTTCCTTTATTCTGTTAATTTTCATTTTATCAGGAGCTGATAAAAAATGGAAATCAAAGGAATTTTAAACATTCACATTACGGTAATCATAAAAATCAGTAAGTTGTGATCAAGATGCTATTATGGATGTAATGCTAAGATGAAGCAAACTCTTTACCAGTAAAGGTTTATTTTGTCCTTTGCAAAGGAATGGATCTTGATATGTTGATTTCAGTTAAATTAAAGAAGCGGGGGATCACTCGACTAAGTTTAGAGTGACAGGCACCCAATATCCTACACATACCGAGAAAGGCAGTCTCAGAAATGTGATCAGAGTCCAATATCTAAAACACATTAGCCTTGTCTGATGTTATCCCAGCACTGTGACGACAAAGAAGATGCGATTTGCTAAATCAAGGCAACCACACCAAATGGACCCCTGAATGAACACCTCGAAGTTGCTGAATGTCTCATAGTTTGTGGGGGTTACGTATAAAATAATGGCATTACATACTGGAACAAATCAAAATGTTAAGTAATAGTGACATCTTGAAGAAGCGAAAAGGAGAACGTAAGCGAAAGCCCATGTCGAAGCATCGATTGAACAATTGAATAATGCCAGAGTAATAAAAGTGATAATTTGAGGGTCATACTGGAACTGGAACTGGTGCACACACTAAAGAGAAGAGCAAATTTGACTACTTAAGTATGCTTCAAATTAAAAGGTTGACACAAGCGTCAGTTGCTTGCGCCTACTTGGAATTATCCTGACGCTTATGTTTTTTAAGGTCTGAGTAATGTTCAGAGGATATCACCTGATCATATAAAAATTAACAGACAAACCTTACTAATTCCATGTCGACGCAGTTTAACTGAAAGTTTCCTAAGTCTTCTCCGTTAGCCCGAATGTGCAAACTCTCTTCCTCCATTTTAAAATTAGCCACCAACAAAACATGGAACACCACCGTGACCCCAACTTCTGGTTCCACCTGCTTCAGAAAATAAACTCGTGGTGAAGAGGTTCTGTAAAAAGAAGTCCGTTAATTAGTAATTGGGCCTTCAGGCTAGAAAAAGGTAAATAAGATGCCTATTCTTATCTATCCCTCTCCCCCTATAAGCCAGGCACGTAGACCAAAGTATTTCTGAGACAGTTTTTGACGAGTTACACATCTTATCCAAGCACATTTGTAGTTTACTTTGAAAGTGGATTGCTGGCCGTGCTGATTTTTTCTTCTTTTCTCTTTCCCTTGTCCTTTTTATGGATTTCGGTGTTATTTTCTTGCGGATGAGTCTTATCCTTTCGGTACCAATATCCAGACCTTGCCTCCTCTGTGGTCTGGCAAAAGAAATGACATCAAACAGTTATGACAAGCACAATAATGTATACATGCCAATACTGGTGTTCACAGCCGTTGAAAGATATATAAACAATAGCCTCTATTTGGCGCGAAAATGTACACGACTATTTGTACGCGGAAATTATCTATTCCAAGATGCCAACAGATTTCCATAGTTGTTACAAGATAATCCAGAATTTCTGGAGCCAATACCGCCACGCGGAACTGCAAGAAACAGTAAGAGCAATTTACAGTCTCCGTCCTTAGAGAGGAGGAGGGCCTGGATTATCTTATTCATTCAGTCGATACTTTTTGACAAATGTCATTAATGTAACAGTAATAGAAAGAAGTCCATATCTGTCCTTTTCTTCCCAAGATAATTCTCTTTAAGGTAACCTCACTGAATTAGCTTAACCTGAGCACTTTCTTTGCCATCGCCTACGTTCTGTGCGCCTCCAAGAGGGTCTCTTAAGACAATTTCTTTTCCTTCCGATGGTGAATTGACGTGAGTGACGGTCTCGACTCTTCCACCATTCAGATTTTCAGTTCCGCTCTTGGAGGTCTGAGAGTGTTCACCTGAAGCCTTTGCATCTTTTTTTTCTTGCACCTACACATTATTAGATAAAGTAGCATAACGAGTTTTAGTCGTGCAGTAAAACGATCATTTTTCTTCAGCCAATCTGGTATAAAAAATAGTAATCCGAATTCTTAAATGAGAGTTGATCCTTCTAGAGAAACTGCAGTGTAATCGACAGGGTTCCACAACCCCGGGAAAAACGTGTTCTTTACTATCGTAGAGCGAGCACAGTAAACAGTGAGACATTCCCTACCTCAGCGAGTTTTTTTCCAGTGCCTTTTTGAGATGTTGAATTCAAAGGGCTTTGCACCTTGGGTTGTTGAAAATTTGCAGTGACGTTCCTGTCAGCCTTCTCATCTATTTCCCTCTCGTTACCCTTTTGTTTATGGCTGGCCGGAGTCACCTGGCCATCATTTGATGATTTCTTTGACTCCATGTCATCTTTCTTTGTGTTATTTAATCCATCATCACTTCCTGTCTGAACAGCATCAACGTCTCCCTCTTTAAGTACTGCTGAGCTTCTCACGCTTTCGCCAAGAGGAATTTTATCTTTCATGGTGACTTGGCTGTCATTTCTTCCTGTAGATAGTTCCCTTAATGCCATTTTATCGACAACGTCCGGCTGCCTCCCATGCAGTTCTGCTGTTGGCTCTGTAATACCTGGTTTATCCTCTGAACCCGGCGTTTCTGTCTTCGTAAAGTTGGAGGCGCCAGCCTGCCAGGGCAGACCACTGTCTCTCGTAGAAACTGAGGTTGTCGGCCACTGGGAAGTTGATGGGGAATTCGCGGAATGAAGATGGCTTTCCAGCGACTTATTCTCTTTCTCTGTTGACCGATCGACTATGGAGGAACCACCCTCGATGTCTGGCTGACCCAAGTGAATCGTAGGCTGTGCTTGTTGACTCAACAGGGTCCCATGCTCATCTCTGTATAAAGGCATGTGCTGCTGATTTTGACCACCACCTAAGTACAAGGAAAACAAAGACAAACAACAAACGAACAACAACGTTATTTAACTTCGAATTTGTTAACAATAAACAGTTACAAAGCATTTGTGAAGAAACTATTTAAAAATCTCAATTGATACATTCTTTTCAACATTCCACTAAAGATGACTAATTTGATACAGATAAGAGTGATCTTTACAGTGATGAACACCACAAATTAAAAGCAGTAGTGATTAGGTAAAGCCTGAAAAAAACTCAGCCAGCTAGGGACCTCTGCAAACAAGTGCTCTTTGCGATACTGGTTCATAATTAATCTGCTAGGTAATAGATGATTATCCCTGTGAATTTCACCTATCTGATCTGCAGACTTCACTACACTTCATCTCTGTGAAGATCACTCTTATCTTCTTTAATTAATTTACCTGCAGTTCAGTCCAGTTGCATAAACCTGACAAAAACTACTAAATGAAAGCTGAAATTGCCGACAGCAAACAAATTTGCCATAAAAAGTGAAATCTTAAGTATACAAAGTCATTCACTTTGCAAGTGGTTTTTGTTCTGATGTGTTTTTTTAAATAAAATTACCAATAAATTTCTAAACGAAAATTATCCACTCCGCAGTTAGTTTGTCACTACAATTTTCTTGAAGCAAAAACACACCAACTTTTCCTTCTTGCCCAGCAGCTTGCAGAATTCTAGTAGGGAATTTCCTAAGTTGTTTCACTTTAAACTTTCGGCAAAAAAGGGCTTAAGACAGAGTAACCAGTTAGTTAAACTGCATTTCAAATAATAAATATAACGATCCAAGAAAAATAAAAAAATCCGTTGTTCTTTTTAGCATCTAAAAGTTGTCTTTGTTTCCTCCAAACTAAAGGTTATTTTTCCCCAGCAAACATGATGTTTAATCTAAAAACATGCTGCAACATTTTCCACAAGTATGTTTTGACAGAAAAGTGAACGTCAAGCACTCTAATTATTCACTGACAGTATACATTGCTTACACCTTACATACAGTAGTCAGCTACAGCGCTAGCTAATATGATTCAAATTTCATTGAGAAAAGTTGCACCATTAATCCATAAGGAGCAAATTTGGCTCATTATGAATTAATGGCAAAACTCTTCTTTAACAGTCATTCACTGACGAAGTGAGTTCACAAAGAACACTTTGCAGATTTTTCATTTCTCACTTTCACTAGTTATTATTATGTGTTTGCAATCCTGCACACTTGTGGTAAACTGACCAAATCATCTGCCAGCCTGTGGAGTTTTCCCAAAAGAATCTTTTTCCATAATTTACACAATCCTATTTCACAAATTACAGATTTCTTTTTTGCAGATTACAGATTCCAATTTAATTCACTACCCTTAAGAAAAAAGTGCCTATTTTATATCTATTTTTTAAACTATTTTCTCCCTACTTTTTGTGTATTTCTTCTCTATTTTTCCGGACTATTTGAAAGCTGTTTTTTAACTATTTTAAACCTATTATTTTAAAACAAAACATAGTAAAAAAATAGTCTGGTTGGCAAGTCATAACTACTATAAAAATAGCTTTAAAATAGAGAAAATATGCATGCAATTTATTGATAAAATAGGATTAAGATAGCATTAATGAAACATTAGTTATAAAATAACATAGACATAAAACAGGGATAAAATAGAAAAAAAAACAAAAATAGGATGTAAATACATTTAAAATAGGTTTAAATAAATATAAAATAGTTTTAAAACATACATAACATAGGAATAATGGAGGAAAAAACTTGAAAAATGGGAATCAAATACCTATAAAATAGACATAAAACAGGAATAAGATTGACAAAACTGGGATAAAATAGACATTAAACATATGGATAAAATAGGAAAAAAATCTCGAAAAATAGGATATAAATACATTTAAAATAGGTTTAAAATAGGGCCTAATGTATATGTCATACAAGGTAAAAGGGTTTAAAATAGCACTGCCAGTGTATGGATCCAGAATAAGGTGGCTATCAAATAGGTTGAAAGTAGGTTACCATCAAAAAAGCATATACCAATCCTTAGCCTAGGATTACCACTTTTGTGTTTTAAGTTGTAGCAATTTTCCTATTGCAAATGATTTAGTGATCAATACTTCATATATTTATGCAACAACCTCTATCTAGACTAGATTGGATGCATTACATGATATTAAATAAATTTGTCACTCAGGAAAGACCAAGTTTTAAACAATGCCATTAATTTACTTCAGTCTTCAATCTGAATCCAAAGGAAATGACAACAAGTACTTTCAGTTTACATAGAAATGATAGGATACAAACTTTTCATAAGCAATAGAAAACAGAATTAAAGTAGAAATAAAATTTTAAAAAGCAAAGTTAGTTCTTGCATTTAGCTAGCTGCAGTGGCTTCCTCTTTGTGGTTCCCCTTTTTAGAGCCACTATGTTTTCCTGTACTCTGAAATACAAAACAACAGAAATAATCAATAACGGATAATTCATCCACCAGTAGATAATTTACTTGTTAGAAAGATTAATTTGCTATATAATTCCCTTGTGATTCAGGTTTCCTTGGTGCAAAATGATGTAATTCACTGAATGGAACAGGTTTTGATAACTTTTTCTATACTGCTTCAGTAAAACTTTAAATAATGCTTAAATTCATACTTCTGGGGCAAAAATTAGTCAAGTTGATATAGCTATATTATGTGGTTTATAAAGCCAGCCAGTTACAAACATTACACCTATAACCTCCTACGCAGAGATCCTTTCTCATTCAAAGGGTGTCTGCTTTCGGGAAGCTCTACCATACAAAATTGTGCTATCTTACCACAATCCCAGACACGTAAAGGCAGCTGCATAATTCTTACCTACAAAGTATACTGGAATGGATCATTGAATTGACTTCAGTTCTCACGGGTTGTATTTGATCTGAATTCTTTGTGCTTTTTACTTTAATGTCCAAGTTTTGCAGCCATAGCAAAATCTGTTTTAAGACCAAAGTTACATAATTATAAACATAATAACAATTTTTATCACAAGCACTCAATCTTGACTTAATAAAGACTCTTATTGCATCAGACACAAAAAGATGCACTTCTAATGCGGATTAGAATTAATATTTTATGGGACAACCCTGATTGAATGAATGGATGAGTGAATGCATCTTGGGACATCATCACCAACTTGGCAAAGTAGAGATTGAGAGAGCTTGGGATGAACATCTCCGAGCATGCTCCCTCATCTTTGATTCTTACTTTAATTAACAGAAAAACAAACAATTCTTATATGCCAGGATTAACAATTGAATTACAGTGATCTCGACTTTTAGAACAATTAAGAAAGAGAGCATGATGCAGGTATGGCGCGTTTTCAAATTAACGAAGGTATGTATAAATTGCCCTCTCTTTCCATTTGAGAGCTGTCTAGGTTACTTTTATAGTGCATTAGCACAAGGGAGTATGCAAACTCAAATTAAGGAAACATTTACATAGTTTATGGAAACAGATCACTCGATCTATAAGTTTATGTTTAGCCATTGAAATGCAACAAACTTTGGGGCTTATTCTGACCACGAATCAAAAGCACCTTCACGTGTGAAATAAACTTGGAACTTGGTATAAATAAAAAAACAATTTCACTTACTTCTTTCACCATACTTGAATGATGATGTTGTTTGCATGCCTTCTATCATTGTTCTTTGTGAACTTGCTCATTATGTCTAAAGACAGAGGCAAGATCTAAATAGAAAAGGCAAAATACCAACGGAACTTCACGCTTCCCCGATCGACAGACAAGATTCGTTTCGCCCGCCAAAACTAAACTCCGTGTCCCGTATGTCACCAAATAAGGAAAATCCTAATATCCCATATATATGGCGACCGTACTAGATGTCAGCAGAACGTGACAAAAAAATATGGTGGATAAGAGTGAGGATCATACTTCGTCAAAAAAGCTAAAGAGAAACTTGCGTGGACCTTACAACCAGTATCTTTCTCAACTGGGACTAAAGATACCTCGAACAACCTCGCAGCGTCGGCCGCAGAACTTTCCAATGTCCACTGCTTTGCCCTCGGACAACCTCAGCATGGAGTCAATATAATATTGTGATGCTTCGCAACCGAGCGACTTCACACATATGGAAACTGGTGAACCATCACTCAGTTTGTTAAGCCAGACCGCTGTTCCTTTCGAAAACGAATTACTGTAAGAGTTATTTTAGTCAATACAAAGATTATGATCAGGAGTATAGTGCAGCTGATTTTTAGTGAGTTATGGCCGCGAAACTTGAAAACGTCCGCCCAACATTTTCAAATTTGAACTAATCTTTATCTTGACAACACACAAACTGTGACTTTCAAGTGTATGTAATAAAGATATGATTGGAGCAAGTGCCAAACAGGTGACTTAAAATTATATTATGTAATATAGAACAACAATACATTGTTAGTCAAGCTTGAATTCATGAATAAAATAGGTATAAAATAGGACAGGTTATTACACTACACACCTAGTTGCTGTTTAAAATATTGTGGGTCTGGGATACTTTAAAGAAAATAGAATCAAAATAGACTATTTAATACCTATTTTTGCAACGGATTGGAATCTACCTCAATAAATAGCAATAAAACAGTCTATTCTATATCTATTTTGCAATTATTCAACATTTTCTGTGATAAAATTGGTTTGTGATAGCCTATTTTTTTCATATTTTTTAAAGGAAATGGCTATAGCATGCCCTATCAGCAGAAAACAGAAATAAAACAGCCTATTTATCACTATTTTACTGATGTAGAAAATAAAACATGATTAAAATAGTCTGTTTAGCTGGTTATTTTCCGCTTGTTTTGATAAAATAGAAATAAAATACACCACCTTGTTCAATCTTTCCTTAAAATACGTTTCAAATAGTGGCTCTATTTCAGCTTTTCGGTGGAAGAAGAACCGATTTACACACAACATTACAGAAAACAAACAAGCAGACTGACAACTCCAAAGCACACATTTGTATTCACTTACAATTTGACTTTCCGTGACATTTTAAAACGGAACAGAGGTAAATCTTTGAAGATTAATCGTCTTTGGAAATAAGCAATACTTTTAACATTTTTTTTAACTGTTAACATTTAACTCTTGTGTGTTTGTCATACCAGTACTGTTGTTCATTCAAAGGCTACGGTTTTTTCCTCTTTCATTGACAGGTGTCACATCATGACAGTTACTTATCAAAAAATGTTTCAAAGTTTGCTCGGAAGCCTTTTAAGTTACCTTTACAAATAAAAATGTTTCGGTGAAAGCTTTCTCTTTAATTTGAATAACGTCTGTTTTCTTTATCATCCACTCGCTATCAAATTGTTAAGTTAATGGAGGATTTTCCCGTAATTAAACTCCTAATTATGGCCTTAAATCATTCGGGTTCTTATAGCAATCATTTTTTTTTATGTGTTAGAAAGAAATAAAAATTTTATCGACCAGCATAGGTTGGTCCGTATTGGAAAAAACTCTGCCCTCTGTCTTGAGTACCGCCCTCGGCCTACAGCCTCGGGCGGTATCCAAGACCTCAGGCACAGTTTTTCCCAATACGGACCTCTGGCTGGTCAATAACATACATCTATTTTGCAAGTTACAAGATCTTTTTTATCTCAAAAATTGCAGATTTCTACCTCAAATTTACAATTTATAAACAGATTTCTAATTTGCAAAAGTCTGGAAAGCAGCAGACTGACAGCAGTTTTTATAAAAAAAACAACACATTTGAAATTTGTAAATTACAGATTTCCATTTCAATTAGTTTCATTTCCCAAATCATAGTAAACCAAATATACAATAGATTTTTGGCCAATCAGAGCATGCCTTGTGTCTAAGTTATGTCATAATATAAGATAAAAGGACATTTTTGAGCAATAACCAGCCATATAAACACCTAAACTCAGACAGTCTAGTCAGACTGTTTAGACTTTGCTGATGAATTCCAACCCCAGTTTGTTATTTTCCAAAACGATTCACAAACAAAGGGAAAGTGACAACATGACGAATAATTATGAATATTGAATAATATGTTATGGTTTAGTGCTTCCGGGAGTGGTTCATTATCTGCACAAATTACTTATAAGAAATACGGGATAATGCCTCGTTGAGATAAAGAATAAAACATTTGTTGACCGATGAAATGGAAAAATAATAAGTGAATCTTTTGGTGTGCACATTCAAGCTGAATTACCTATTAACTCTACAAAGAACCAAATTGTCTCGCACAGAACGGTCCGCTAATAATTAATCATCTTGCGCTAGACAAAATCGAAATCTAATCATGGATCGCGTTAAATTTTGAGCAAGATTTCGAAGACATGCCTTAATTACCATCCATGATGGCACAATTTACCTTCAACGTGTTCTTCATCTTTACCAAGGTCGTGTCTCCTTGCCAAAGCATCGCTTCGCGGCTGCTCCCCTGTTGCATTTGGAACAATTTTACCCTTGCCATGAGCAATACTTTGAAGAGGAAAACCACATTCTGGACACCATTTAAAGGTATCTTTTAAGTCTACGCTTCCACATTTAGGGCACCGCATCGCTAGAAACTATGGCCACATGTTACTCATGTCCCCGACATTACAAGGTTGCGTCAAACTCTCGAACCGAGTGCTTCTTGGAATCAGCGGCGCAAATAGACTTCTCGGAAATGCAACCGGAAGTGGTAGTTCACAGTTGCTAGGGACACCAGAGCGGCATTTGTTTGTACAAAGGTGGGAAATAAAATCTTCTGATCAACACCAGTGAGAAACATAGCAACATTTTACAAAAAGGGGGAGAGGGAGATCAAAAGCATTCCCTCTTCTTGAATAAGCTAACGAGTTTTCAGATTAAAGAGTGATCGAAGGTGAAGATTCAATACTTTTAGAGCGGCATACGATGTTGTTTATTTCGATTCACCCAGACGCACCTATTATTCACCATTCTTTAACTACGCTTGAGGTATCTGTTTTTTTATTAGTAAAACTGATTGAGCTTTATTTACGTGAGTAATTTTGGACGAAAAAACATCCTAAAGTTAGCCTGTTTAGTGTCAGAGGTCATCTCAGCAGAGTCGAATCAAAAATACTCCTTCAAGGTGGCTCAATGGGGTTTTTTGGCCGGGCAAAGAATGGGTACGGAAATGGCGCGAGCTTTTAAATGGCATCAAATATGTAAACAAACATGGCGGTTTCACGCGAGTGCACAAGGATTGCGAAAAACAAATATGCCGTCAATAGAGCGGTTATTTTATTTACTCAACTCGTACCCGCACTAACTGTGCTATTTTTCTCTATAGTTAGCACACTGTATTGAGGGCTTAACTTTTTATTACAAAGATATGTTAGAAAAGTTAACGGCGCGAACTTAACCCGGCAATTCTCAGCTTTTTCGTCGTCACCGAAAGAACCCTAGATTTGTACAAAATCTAGTTTCTCGAACTAGATTTTGTACAAATAAACAAAACCGATTTTAAAGGCCTCTTTATATTTATTTATGCCGCCATGGCAACGGCACATACGTCACCTTAACTATCAAAAAAACAAAGTTTGTGTTGTTAACTTACTTGCTGCCAGTTTTGGCGACCGAGAGATCAAGGGTTTTAGAGAAAATGGCGAAGGAAACACAGGTATCAAAATAACGATTACAAAAGCTGACGTTTCGAGCGTTAGCCCTTCATCGGAGCTAACAACGGAGGGCTAACGCTCGAAACGTCAGCTTATGTAATCGTTACGGTGGCCAATTTACCATTTCAACTTTGTTGATATATCCAAATTATTTCGTTCCTCCCACCAACGCAGCTCCAAACAGTTTCTTTCGAAACTATCAGCCTTTATTCACAGGTATCAAAAACTGTGTTTAGCCACCTTAAAGCACCCAAACTCACCTTAATTAAAGAGACGACCGGGGACGAACCCAGCACTTCACGGCTTCCTTAATAACTTAGACAAGAGAACGACTATGGAGGGTGAGGGAACTAAAACATAACTATCAACATTAAACCACAATATGCTTCTGTTGCTTACTGCTGATGGCTAGTTTTAGAAAATCAACCCATTTAATTTTGAGATGCTGATTAGCCTATTTACACTAATTCCCGGTAGACCTTAGAGGACCAGTTTTTTTTTTTTTTTTTTTTTCTCCAACTTAAGCATTATTCTTTTAACTATATTTTAAAAGAAAAACTTTGGAAAAATCGTGAAGCCCACGCAAATTATCTACAAAAAAGTATTTTTAAAGGGAAGTTCTTTAGGGTGCCAGAGTGTGAATAGCTAATTATAACATATCAGCATAAATAATTCCCGTAGGGTTTCTTGCAGTAAAACATCCTAGTCCTTGAATTTCATTCGTGTAAACATCTGATTTCGGTTGCACGTGGAGATCTTTGCTATCTCTCTGCGTTTAAAACTAGAAAGTGAATGGAGGAAGGTAAAAAGTAGAAGAGTCCATAACTGAAAGTAAAAGAGAAGCCTGGCTGCCAGCAGCAAAAGTAAAGAAATTCAACGCGGAACGGCGAAAAAATCTCACCGAAGCGGATAAAAGCTCGTGGTTTATTATCTTCGCTGCTCGCACTCGATCAGCAACCACTAAGTTTTGCTGTGGCGTACTTAAGCCGCTCTTCAGAACTACCCGATAGAACTAAAGGTCTATCGGGTAACTGATAGATGGTTATCTCTGTAGGACGCTCCTGTGTTCCTATTAGCGGTGGGCATTTCGAGTTTTTCAGAGTGTTGACATAACTTGACGTGTGGTCACCCGAAGGCATGAATTGTTGGGAAAACTTTGGAGGAAAAAAAACCTTCCTCGTTTTTACGCGAATGTACCTTCTTTGAACGAACTGATAGTGCATGTAAACTTTACGGGTTGCCTTGAAGTTTGGTCCGAAGATTCCAAAGATACCAACCTAAAAAACCGTGTAGAGGAATTCCGTTTCTCAAAATGGATTTTTACCAATGGCCTCTAACGTAATGCCTATCGGTAAAATTTTGATCAGCAAACTTGTCAGATAGATTGCGAAGCAACCAGTCATAATATCGAAAAATCCCCATACGGTTTTGAAGCCCAACCCCTCAGGATTGAAATTGTGCAGAAGTTTTATTTGTGCGGTCAGATTTGATATGCGATTATTTCGTATTAAAGAACATTGTCCATTTCGGATTGTCGCACACCATTCGGTTTATGATTAGATCGAGCTAAAACGAAATAATTGTTGCCGAATGGTGTATTTCATAATCTTTTCATTGACCTATAGTTTATGGTGGTTATGCTTTAAATAGCGCTTTGAAAACTTTTTACGTGAAGGACACCCGCGAAGGCCTACCGTATCCCTAAAAGGGTCCTTCTTTAGGAGTCTTTCGCAAGGTGTGGAGGAACACAGCAACGCCGTGAGGTGGAAGGCGTGGTGGTCCCGAGTCTCACCTTCTGCGCTGATCTACGTCCTTGAAAACACTATGTAAGTTAATTCACATCACAAAGTAATGAACGCTAACGTTAGACAACATTAATGTAAGACATTGACAAAATTCATCTTTTTAATGACCTTTATCGAGCGAAATTGTTTTCTTCCTTTTTCGTGTTTATCATCTTCGTTTTCACAATTATCTTTAGTCACTGTTTCACATAGTCGAGAAAACACTGTGGATCCCGGCCTTTGTTGTCTCCGAATGAAAAAAAAAGCGTCAAATATTTACTGGCTTCTTTGATGTTGGTAGGCTATTTCTTTCTTGCAAATAAGATATATTAAAGTTCACAGAGCAACCAAATGGACAACCATACAGGGGGTAAGTTTCTAAAGAAACTGTTGTTGCTCGTCGCTGGGAGTAACAAGGTAATTTGGTTATAACAACTGAGTTGATGATGTAAGTTGGCCATCGTAGAGTTTCAAAGCTGACGTTTCGAGCGTTAGCCCTTCGTAAGGGACAATCAGACCTGGTTTGATGCTACAAACACGACAAAAACATAGGTAACTTTTTAGTCAGAAGCTCACTACAAACTAATGACCAACCATGAACTCTAAAATAGCTTGCGCACGATGCAAAACTTGTCCTTTCATTCACGTCAAGAGAGTATCCTGACCCAATTGATCAATTAAGATTACTGATCACTTCACGTGCTCCTCCGCCAATGTTATCTGTTGCATAACTTGCTCTTACTGCAAAAAGATATACATTGGTGAAACAGGTAGACGGCTAGGTGACCGATTCCGAGAACACCTCGCGACGTAGAAAGGAATGACAAGGACGCATCCAAACCAGTCAGCATTATATGGCGGTTTGCGTCCTTTCTCTTTATTTAAGTAGTTCGGAAAGCCGCAAACTCTTGAACAAACGTTTATCTTTCAAATCGGCACTCTTCATCCCAATGGTATCAACGAACACTTTTCATTCTACAAGTTTATTCTTGTTTTTCTCGTCACCATGTTCCCACCAATAGCGTAGCTCCACTTTTCGAATATAAACACACACGCAACCCACAATTCCTCCATTCGCTCTGACGAAGAGCTCACGCTCGAAATGTCAGCTTTTAAACTCTTTACAGTGGCCAATTTACATTATCAACTCAGTTGATAAACCCCAATTATTTAACAACTATTCACCGAAGTGGAGGTAAGTATCCACCGCTAACCACCGACACTGAGGTTAATAGTTGTTTTAGTATATACTAAAACAGTGAGATAATATACACCACCAATTAATTTGAGTGATTTCTTCGCTTGTCACGGATGCAAACCGGGACGCCATTTTTTCCCCGAGTTGCTCGGGGGTAAATAGCAAAGGATATTCGGAGTTTGACTAGCCAATCAGAGTGCGCCTTCAACGCTATCCACTGTTTTAGTATATACTAAAATGGCTTATTGCTACACTGGTTTAAAGATTTAAAGAATGTAACCGACCATTGTTTCGACACTCCTGTCTAGTCATCAAGGGTGATCTAATCGTTGCAACAAGAGGTTCTTTTATATGCTCATTAATTAGCTGCCCTTTTTTCTGACGGTGCTGGTAGTAAGACTGGTAACGTCGATTAGTGGTGATAATTTTAGAATCATCCCACCCAATTGAATGATTAGTCAAGCATGGGTACTCTGACAAAGCTAAATTGTCTTTTTTTGGAAAAGAAACCGCTTTTCGATGCTCTTTCAAACGTTTACCAAACTGACGTTTGGTCTGTCCGATATACTCGTGATCACAATTATTGCATGGAATAGAAGAAATGGCGTCAGTTCTTTGTTCTTTTGTGACAGTATCCTCAGATTTGACAAAAATATGCTCCAACGTCTGAAGAAGTTTTTGAGCAACTTTAATGCTGTGGTTATTCAAAATTCTCTTAATGTCATCCGGCCTTTTTCATTAACAGTGGTTCTATTTAAATGTCTTTTGTTTGGCTTCAGGGCCCTCACACCGCAGTTAAACATTTCAGTGGCTAACCTTAGAAACAACCACCGTCTTGAAACAATGCGAAAAAAACAAACATTGAAACCTCCATGTAAATCTGTCAAAGGAAAAGAAATAGGCAAAATGAAAGTTTGAGACCTTCCGCACACAAGGCTCAATTAATCGCGGGTATCCTGCAAATTTACGACAGCAAAAAAGTAATTTATGCAAAAGTTTATTGAAACGGAACTTTCTCTATCAATACCAACTTAACACCAATTCAAGGTGGGGTCCAAGCTTGCATGTCGTGGTTATATCATTCTAAGCTGTAGAATATTGAGTTATCTTCCGAGTATATAAGAAAAAAAAAACTATGAAAAATTAATTAATAATACTAGCCTAGACACAGATACATAAAAGCTCTCGCTTTTTTCTCCCATTTTTGGAGAGGGGGCATCGACAAGAAATTTCCTCCAACATTCTAATTAAAACTAAGGTAAATATTTGTAGTAAAAGGAACAGACTGGTCCCAACCATTAACTGTAACGACCGCGAAGTACCAAACAATAGCTACAAAAATGGCTGTATCTATAACATACCAACATTTTCAAATTGATTTGTTATTGATTGTATCTAATATCTCATTACTATAAGAGAGAAAACTGAAGCTAGAAGCCAAATTTTTCTGAAAATTCAGCTTGTACCATTAATGTTATTACTAGTTTGCATCCTAATATCTACCATTCATTTCTTTAATTTTAACACCTAACTAACTGCACCACTGTCTTGATGTCTTGAGTTTGGAACTGATTGCTCTTTAAACAAAGGTTCATACAGCTTGACGATCTTTGTGAAAGTCGTCACTTAACTGGACAGCGGAGTTCCAAACTGCCTTTAGGTGCACCATTTTAATGCCCTCCGGAATGTTCTCTGTTCCTGGGATTTGTTCCAGGCCTTTGTTGGCTAAACACAAATCCAAGTACTCTTCAAAGCTGCAATAAATTTGTATTAAGATCTTAGTTCTGTTAAACTATAGTACCTAATAAGGTAGATGAGCAAAAGTTTCAGGACTTCCAAAGCAGCAAGAGCCGCAAACTGTCTCTTCACTCCCAGCAATTGGGAATATCAAGATTTTACTATCAATTTTCAGTTCACCTTTTAAGCACCAGTGCTCAAAGAACTGAACGTAAACTTGAAACAGCAAGTCGTTTATGAAATACGAAAGGAGCTTTGAACGAGAAAGGGAAAACTAGGTAACATTGGAAACCAGGCACAATATAGTGTTCATCGTTAGAACCTTCTCATCAAATACCAGGAAAAGACGATCACCCGTCCCAGGAAACAACATCACCAAAAAAAATCATGAATATTTTTTCACAGAAAAAATGAGTGTAAGTCGTAGTTGTCATGGTTTATATGTCATGGCTCCACAGTAGCACGGTGGCAAATGCATCAGTTATTTCCAAAAGTTACGATAGCAACTGTATGAGGTGCAAGATGAGAATAACGACTTTAATCCTTATTTTACTGACACATTATAGAATGAAACATTTCGAATAGCCGGTCCTACCTCATCGTCGAAATCGTTTCGCCATCTTTTTTAACATTCAGAAGAATAATCTGCAAGAGCTGCGGCAGAAATATGTCCATGTCGATTTTTCGCAACACGCGATTTAGGCTGGCCTGTTCACTTGTGCTAAGTTTTTCCTTGAAAACGTCAGGCAATTGCTCAAATGGCTCCTGAAAAAAGGTTTTCCAAAAAGGGTTTGATTTAAAGTGGATCTGACGAGCTCAAACACACCTCATCAAACCTTTAATGCCAAAACTGCGCTTTGACTGCTGACCTTAGAGAAAAGCGGAGGTGTACATCCCGAGTTGAATCGTTATTTTTATTTGTAAACAAACGAATGCTATGGGGCTAAAGTTAGAGGAAAATATTACGGCGAGGAATATTATAAGTCAGAGTGAAATAAAATCATTTCAAACGTAACCTGTTTGTTCCTTGATTTTATTTTTGCTCTCTCGAGAGCCATAAGCCGCCACAATGCCAAGGTATGGGATAAGCTGCAGTGCTGCTCTGCCTGAAACAAGACGGCAAACGCCATGAGAACCCATGCATGAGTAAAAGCACTCCTGCACAGAAAAAGGGTTGGCATGTAAGCAAACCGTCGATAACAGGGCCTCTCCTTTAGTTAACTGATGGAAAAGAATTACTAGACATTTCTCACGCATCGTTCGAGTGCTACACAAGAACACTTTGATGCAGCTGTTGGTGGTTAGAGCGTTGCACAGTCAAGGACGATGACTGCTAAAGTAAGTCTTCCAAATAAAGAGAAGAAATGTACTTACCGTTGGACTCTTGAGACCTCGTTCTTTTCGTAACTTAAGTACTTCATGCAAGTACCATTTTAGAGGCCTCTGCGGCTGGCCGCCCGATGAGGCAAGAAAACCAATAGCAATATCCAGTGACGACATAACATCACAGACATCAGACAAGGAAGACCGCAGATCTACAATAATCTGGCTCTCGATGACGCGGGTTATAGATTCCTGTGAAGAAACAATCGCTCTAAGTGTCTTAACCACACCAATACAAACATTAACATCATAATAATGTGATAAATATATTATTTAAGACGTGACAAAGACAATTTTTAGCCGAAAACATGCTTCCGTTAACTGAAGGAGTGGGAAGAAAAATATTTATAAGGTTTGAAAGTGGAACGTGCTGACTTTTTCGTGGTCAAGATGGATCAGAGTGCGGTGGGTAGGCCAGCATATATGATAAAAAAAAAAGTAACTTACACCTGTTTCACAAAAATGCAATCAAAGATACACAAAAGCATATAAAGGAAGCAAGCGTTAGTTCCCAATGGAAAACTACAAAAAGTTAGGTTGCAAATAAAGGAGTAAACAGATGAAAGAAAACACTAAAAAGTAAAAAACGTAATGCCTAAAATTTCCCCTATTTTGAAACCCTATGTTTGCATCGCCAATCAAACGTCATCAGATACCCTTCAGCAACAAACCTCCAGATTACCCTTGTTTTTTAGCCTTCCACTCCTTGAGATTTCATTTTTGGGTGCATCGCTGAAACTAAGGCGAAAGCAAATTTCCTTTTCTAGATCTTTATTGTACATAGGTATATAATAAAGGAAAAAAAGCTAAGTTGTGAAATTTACCTGAGGAATTTTTTCACTGAGAGAAGCGAACACAGCGTCATCGCGAGTGTCTTGGCTGAACGCGAAACGTTCCTCCTGAAGCAAAGAAAAAAAAAGCGCTGCAGCTGTGAAGGGGTGCCTTAGCGAAGCTCAGAAAGCGCTTTGAAAAACTACGTTTGTTTTTTGGTTTTGTTTTGTTCTGTTCTCTTTTTTCTTACTTTTTGGTCATCAGATACTGAACTGCGAGACAAGCTATTTAACAAACGGTCAAAATAGTGTCAAGAAATGCAACATGTGGCTGATAATGCTGTTTGAAACAAACTTCTTGGAAACTGAAGCAGTATGCATATAATCTTTTACCCTATGTTAGAACTTTAATTCTGAGAAACAATGTAAGCTTGAATTAATTTGTTATCTATCGTCTGAAACTGTTGTAATTGATTGAGACATATCTTCACAAGAGAAACTTGCCTAAAAAATGGGATTCAAACTGTTTGCGGTTAGATGAAACACACTCAGTAACAGAATGAAGAGAATTAATACATTCCTTTGCGTTGAAAACAAGTTTTTGCAGAAAAAATAAATGTGCTTTTTTCTCATCGCATAATATGTCCTAAAGATTGCCACGCTACCTTGAACTCAACAAAAGGCCTTCCCCTAAACAACCTGTCAATCAACTGTCTCTCTAGAGCCGCCCAGTCATAGTGAACTAAAGTTTCCTGTCCCACCTCCAGAGAGTAGTTACAGTGAGCCAGGATGAGGGGCAACAGGTCCCTCTGAGGATCATATGCGACCAAGTGCGACAATGTCACCTCTGATACGGAAACACGTTCCAAGAAGCTAAAAAAGGAAAAGGAATTTTACCGATGAGATGTATAGTTGGGTCTTGCTAATAACTAAGTACTGAATAACAGGGGTACAACAAGATGCAACCACACTGGTGACAAATACACAAGACATGGAACTGTAAAAGGAATAAAAAGCAAAAATTTTGTTCAATCGTTTCGGTAAAAGGTAATTCATGATCATGCATTGTTAAACGTTTTAACTGTCATCATGATTCACTTTCGTTTGTAACAGTTGAACTACTGTTCCCAAATAACAACCCTAATCTATGAGCTGTTTCAATCTAAAGCTGCATTAGCTGATATCAGTCCCAACTTGCAGCTCAGGGTGTTTGATAAAGACCCGAGACCTAAATTAAGTAGAACAAAATTATAAACTTTTTACATTTCTCGCATCAGATGACATCATCCACTAGCATCCAGAGAAAGTAAAAGGAAAACAGCAACTCTTAAAGTTATCCATAACGAAATTATGTACCTATCTTGATTAGTCGCACTACGGTAGGCTCCTAGAGACTCGTTATTTACATTAACCAGGAAGAAGGTGAGCGAGGTCGAACAAATCCCCATCCCGGAGGTACTTGGGAGAACCATCGCAATTGGACAGTCGTTGTCCATTGTAGTATTACAAAGGTCTTGTGGAACGCGCAGGCGACCTTAGGTTGTAAAGGATAACAAAAAGAAATTAAGACCAGATATTAGTATTCCAAAAGGGAAAGGATAAAATTGCAACAGCTAAAAATCGATGAAAACACTGAATTTGTGTCTAAGCTGAAATAAATTACAACATTAAAAAGATTCGATTGACGAAAGGAACTGCAGGGAAAAAAACTGCATTTTTCAATAAATTAGTGCGTTTCCCTTTGACCGGGACTAAATAAAAACGGCAATCCAAATGTTCGATATAATATTTAATGACTAAGTCTTCGCTCCCCATCTGAGTCTAAATTTCGCATCACTGATAAGTTTCGTCTTCTATATCTCACCACGATGGGTGTAGATAAACTTTTGGGTAACTACATAAACACTGTTTACAAAAAACCGAATTTGGTCACAAGAATTACTCAGGGCTTCTTCCATGTACCCTGGAAAATGGAACGTTCATTGTACCTTGATCACCAAGAAATGACTTGCAAGCATTCCATGCATTCTTGAAACTCTGGAACAGATTCGTATACTCATCTTTCACAGATCCTGGGAAACAAATTTAATATCACTCAGAATTAAAATTTACTACCAGAGTCATCACAGTTGCACCTACACTGGCAAATTTCTCCTAAAAAAAATTCACCGGAGCTGTAGAAACACAATCTCCTTGTCCAGAAGACGTCACGCGGAAAATGTCAAACATGGAGACTTGCCAAGCAAAGTCTTGTCTAGGACGCAAGTTGCTTGTGCAGATGACCCTAGAGAGTTTCCAAGAAAATTCTGACCATAGGAATTTTTCTCAACAAATGAATAAATATTAAATAAATTGAAATTTAGCAATCCCGTTTCCACGGAGCGGAAATGCAATAGCTTGACACCTCCGCCATCCTTGTTGCCTAAAATATCATTTGCTAACTACAGCTTACTGGTTGAAAAGCAGCTTAAAAACATCAACCTTTTGCATCTAAACCATAAATGCAGGTTTGCAACTGATTAACGTACCTTTCGGAAGTTCCTTGAGAAATTCACGGACGGTATAATTCTCAGCATTTGTTCTGTCAATCCGCAGGTGGAATCTGTCCATCAATAATCGATGAAGGCGAACAACGTCGGGCAGAAAATGAACGAAGCGCAACTTGTGTTCCTATTAAAGGAAAAATGTACGAAAAGATAGACGTAGAAAGGAGACTCCCATCGGTTTTTCATCAGTAAACGCTGCCTTAATTTTAAACAGAAAAAGGGGTTAAAATTACCAGGAAAACCTTATTATAAAGTGTCTCTGGCTAGTCCTTGTAGAAATTTCAAGGTAGACCATCTTTGTAGCACAGAGCCCCAACCCTTTGCAGCAATATGTCGACGTTACCTGTTTGAGGAAAGCGTCCAACAGTTTGAATTCCTCTTCGCCACCAGAAAGGACTTCTCTTTGAAAAGAGCTGCTCAGTTCCTCTACAGTAATATGCTGTCTGTACTTCCAAAGAGCTCGAGACATGGGCCTGATACCTAAGGATAAGTCTTCCACCTGTTCATCGAACTCGTAAAGTTGACGTACCAGCGGATCCTTTCCTGAAAAGGACACCATACAAAGATGTGTGAAAAATTGTTTTAGTTGAAAAAGTTAGCCTCAATATTTTTAAAGCTTTTCATTTACGAGCTAAGTCAGTCTCCTCCATTTTTTAACTATCATCGTCACTCATAGGGCAGTTCTTCTCATTTTGCAGACTCTCTTAGCTAACTAGCTTTCATTCCACAGTTTTTCCTTAGTTTGTTGTAAAGAGGTTGTGCAAGTTCAGTAATAATTGAAAAGAAAACCAAATACGGCATTCAACGATTAAAGTATTAGTAAACCCTGATACGGCTCACTACCAGTTAAGTTTGAGGTACCCGCCTCTTTCAAGGATATTACTAAAGTTCTCCATTCCACTAGTAATTCATTCGCTTGCCACGCATTTTTTACTGCATCAACAAGTAATATAGAAAAGCGTACCAAATCTCTCGTCTCCCATCAAAAGTCTTGACGCGTTCTTGAGACTCTCGTCATGATGCTGGAAAGATATTGCAAAAATTAGAGTTGTACTAGAAAGATAATTGTATACACAAAGATCGTTTGTAGCAAACGAATTTGCGAAAGAAACAAAAAGAAATCACTCAATTTTGAGAGCACTCACGGTGAAGACAGGAACAAGAATCTGAGAACAAAAAGCTTTCTCCCAGCTGCGGCGACTTTCCCGGGTTTGAAGATGCATGTCGTGGACATTTCCTGGAGAGTACGAGGAGAAATGAGGAACAGGCAATCACAAACAAACTAGACGGCAAAATAGAGAGAGTTGTCGAATTTTTGTATAGTACGCTGAACTCGCCGGTTCCCAACAACGAGAAGACGAAGTAAATATAACTTCATCAAAATATATTGCTTCTTCCTACTAGGCTGCCACTCGTCAGGTCATTGTGAACAAAGTTAAGCATTAACAGCCAGCGGCTCGTGCGCCATTTATTCCAATTTTCCCTTTTTTAAAAAAAAATTCTTCAACCACATTTTGGTGTCATCTGTTATTAACTAGTCATATAATTATACCTACCCCCCCCCCTCCCCCCGCCACCCACCACAACCCAACAAACAAACTCTTAATTCAATTTTAAGTCAATTTGAGGACTTACAATAGACATGTTAACTTTTTCGAATTCGCTACCTGAGCAAACTGACTCCTTAATGTTGAAAGTGGTTGCAATCAAATTATGATGATGGCTGGGGCGTGATTAATCACTGTGACAAAGCGTGTTTTTGCACATTTATTTTGAGGTATAAAAAGCTGTACCAGTTTTTCCACCATTTAGTGAGATCATCCGCTGTAATGCCAGATGAACTGTTAGAGCTGCGTCATCAACACTGCACCCGAGTGCTCTGCTGAGGGCATCAAGGTCTCTCTGCAAGTGCTGCCATAAGAACTGTCCCACAGACTCCACAGACTGCGACGGGCATGAAGGTATGATAAGCTGTGCAGTTACCTTAGAAGGAAAATCAAAGATTTGAAATTGTACTCAAGAGTGAGATATATGTGAATGAAATGCTTTTCTTAATCAACCCATGTGGGTATCTATTTCAGCACATTTAACTGGCTTGTTGGGTGAGACAAATATATCTCCAGTCAGAAACTATTTTTGGAGACAGTGTGGCAGAGTGGCAGTGGTTGGTGTGCTGGACTTATAATAAAACATGAACCGTAAGCTCTTCTTCTTTATATCAAATCTACATAAAATCATTGGCGTTCTAAATCAGAATTAATTCTCCAGAGGGGTCAAGAGCTAATATGAAAAGTTACCAAATCGTTCACTCTCTGGCAGCCGCTCAATGCGTCTACAGAATAATCACCTGTGGATATTTGGATGCTCCCATGACCATAGCCGAGTGCATGATAATCCTCAATAGACCGCACACTATCGGTGGCATGTCTCTCTGAGGTTCTGCGTTGGTAGGTCGCGAGCCAGGTTCTCCGAGTGCATGGCCAGTTTTGGTCCTGTCTTTCCTGGAAATAGAATGTTGAAAAGTAGATACCACCTAGATAATCACTTACGCTTTAAAGTTCTTACGATGGATACGCCATAGCCAATGCATCGTGAAAGAAATGGGCAGATTGAGACTACATGTGGCTACTGATATAGAACAAATTTTAGAACATTGAACAGAAATAGAGGATGTATAGTAATACTACAAGGTTGTGTAGTTCACATGCAATACAGAAAATCCGCTGAATTTCACATATTTATGAGTACCTTGTTACACGAGTCAAGAGTATAGTATCTAATTGTCATTCAGCCAATAATTAAATGGTATCAACTTTAATCATATTAAGAATGATTCATAGAGGCTAGCTTTATAGTCTCACGGTTCCTCTATCCTCTAATCTGGAATAATAATTAACCTTCTCTTAAAATTGCTTGTTATTTATAATTTTCTTACTTCCTCTCAATTTCATATTTGTGAGACTTGCTACATACACCAAGGTATTCGGTGTTTAAGGATGTTCCTTCATACCGCGTTTTAGGATATTCCGCCTTTCCGCCGTTCCACGGTTAACCGTTCCAGCATTCCATGAAATAAGGTCACCCCGTTAAATTCAAGGTATCGTATTTTACACCTTACTCGCTTCGTAAATTTAGCGGCTATTTAGGGTATGTTGCTTATTCGAACGATAAAAGGCTCTCTTCGAAGAAATAAAATTCTCCCCAAAGTTCCAATGATGCGCAGATAACACCTATTTACACATTTGTGCAAGGAAAAGTACTGTCTTCTAGTGATTAAAATTACGCATCAGAAAGATTGAAAACTTTTTCTAGATGTTCATCGCATTCTGTTATGTCACGGCAAGAACTTAAAGCGTAATGCTTTTGAGGAGGCAGTGTGGCCGAGTGGTTAGAGTGTCGGACTTGTAATCCGCCGCTCCCAGGTTCGAGTCCCGCCCTGACCACTGGATCTGTTTCACGGTAGCCCCGAGTTCAGATCCTTGGCCACGCTTGTAAATAGCCAACTCGTTTGCCTCCGGCCGGTTGGGGTTCGTAATGATGTTCTTAATGATATTATGTTCAATTTAGACCATTTGTTTCATTTGTTTGCAAGGACCACAATGGAAACTACTGGTTCACCAGTAATTGTGTAATCCTATAAAAAGAATTTTTTTTTTAATGCCTTAGTGGCAATAGGCCAGAAATCACGAAAGGAAAGAATATAAATGTGTATCGAGTGGGGATGTAGAACCAATAAGATACAAAAAATAAAAACAAAAAGAATTACTAGGAAACATCGTGTCAAAATTGAGTCAAGATCGGAATTGCATTGTTATTTCGCATCACTCACTCACTTATTCACTCATCTCCTTACATAGTGACCTCGCCTCTCATCATATAGGAGGCAGTAGCCACAAAAACCGAGATCAAACGTTAAAGGTGATCATTTGAATCAATTCAAGAGAATATAAACTACACAGTTTATATACTCTTGATCCAATTTAATCTCTTCCTTCCCTAAACATCTTCTTGACTTCTTGGCATATTAATTTCTATTTCTGTGTTTCTACCTTCCAAACTACCATTTTGTAGCCTCCCTTTCGATAAGGTTCGTCTTTCAAATTGCACATAAGAATCTAAACGTAGCTCTTTTTTTGAAAGAAATTCGTCCTTAACATAGATCCATCAGGATGAAAAAAAACCCGTCATTTCCCCAGAACATCTTTAAGTCGTTCAAATAAGATGTCTTCAAATTACTTCTCGGAAACTCTGTATTCTCCTAAGAACTGGTGATGCTCCCCTCCCAATACTTTTCCACACTCTGGACAAACGCCCTTCTGCATTGGTTGAGTACACTATATTAAAAGAAATAAAATCCATGTTAGTAAGCACAATGAGAACCGGTGACTGCGTGAAGTACGTTAGGTCCTATCCCTACACAGACAACGGACATCGTATTTACACACCCCTCGCCCCAACCCATTGTGGCAATTCTCTATGAACGCAATCCTTGATTTCCTGGTCTTTGATGGTCTGTGGGGGATCCAGAAAGAGGTTTCAAGGATTCCGGACCATCATCCTCGTCCCTTCACCGTCAGACCTCTGCATGGTACCTTCCCTTCCCTTAGCACGTCAAAATTTTGCCAAAGACACGATCGCATATTATTACTCAACTTGAACTACTTGAATTACTTATTTTCAAGAAATTCGGGTCTTATTAACGTTTCAGTGTCCACTTAAAAAAAATCATGTCTCCCTACCTCCCCAATGAAATACAGGTATCTGCAATTACCACACTCTGAAAGAAAGTAAGGTGTGAGAAATCATTTCAGAGCTCTCGTTTTAACGCTAGAATTGTAAATTAGGTTTTGTGAATGCTGCTAAATTTAAAGGTAAACATTTAAAAGTAAACGACTCTTACCATACCACTCTCCAACCCATTGTGTACCCTTCATAGTTTCAGCGATGGCGTTAATGCACTCGATATAGTTATCCTCAGGCATTGTTGGTAGGAAAGAATTCTGTAACAAGACATCAACGGAGAAATCAGATAACCAATTCCATTGGTTTGTGGGAAACAAAATTTCACTTTCCAGATAAACCAAATAACTCACTAAAGTTTCTCGAATTAAAGGTTAAATCTTCACAAAATATTGTTTACAACTCACAAATCTCTCCTTTCTAAAAACGTCACCGATGCGTTTTTTTTTCCACGAGGTACGTAATTTGAAACGAGGCTCAAATCATTTCAAAACGAGGTTGTCAATCACCAAAGTCACGAAACTCACAAAAAATAGTCACGACAGGCTTCACCCGAGTCAACGAAATTTGATAGAAAAAAGGAACAAGACATGCAGATGCTTTTTACCACCAGTATAACATTAAACTTGTAAAATAAATCATCCTTATCGTTATCATTACGGCCTATACGGTGGGATAAACATCAACCGAGTGATCAAAACACTTCAGTTTTTTTTCTCAGGATAATAGACCTGTGTAAACTTACTTTCATAATCGATGGATCAGTCATAAGAGAATAAAGAGGCTGAGCCAAGGATTCTGCACCAGTGCATTGCAAAGCCACAACTGTGTGGATTACAATTTCAGCCAAGGCGTGCTCCTGTGGACTCTTTCCGTTGTAGATTTGAAGTTCCTTCAGATTTCCACCTTGTTTGTTTTCAAGAAGTTCCTTAGCGAAAGGTCGGGCCTACATAATATTGATAACTTATTAAAAATAATTACAATAATTACCTTTTTTAAAGCCTAAACAACGAAATAGTGAGACAATTCCTTTGGCTTCACCCGAGTCAACGACATTTAAAGGGCCACGCTCAGGATGCATTCGGAAGTGGTGGCCTTTCTCAGTATTTTCTGTATTACAGGAAAGGAAAACCTACCATGTGTGTAATATTATTCGACTTAATCTTTACAATCTTAATCGAGAACCGGCTTTTTATACCTTCATCTGGTTTCTTCATGTGTCTATCGTCCATTTGCTACGTATTTTTGACGCTTCATTCCGCGTTCGCTATAGTGAAGCCATCGAAAAAGATCGTCCTGCACGACGAAAAGCCACCGTATTGCATGGCTGACTAGATCACAGGATTCAAAAGCATGGAATGAGCGAAATACAGCTTTGGTATTTGGTAAGAAAACGAGCAAAGAGTTTGCAGAAGCCCTGCTACACAGCATTTCGGTGGAAAGTCAATAGAAATCTCCTCTCAGCCTCTTGTGTGACCGACTGACGGGGGAACGTTTACAATCCATCTCAAACCTAATCAGAGGCAGCCCAAGCTCACTACTAGAAAAGCGGACGTGACTCTTACCGTGTTGCGCAACGTTTTATATTTATAAAGGTTTGTATGGGATGTTATCGGTTTGCCTTAAAAGAGAGAAAAAAATGTCTTGAACACCAACATAGCGGTAACTCGCCGAAAACGCTTCAAAATGGCCTGAGACGCTCGGAATCAACAAAGGAAACAACAAGGCAATAAGGTAAGCCCATTTTATTTCAAAACAAGACATTTTTTTCTCTCTTTTAAGGCAAACCGATAACATCCCATACAAACCTTTATAAATATAAAACCTTACGCAACACGGTAAGAGTCACGTCCCCTTTTCTAGAAGTGAGCTTGGGCTGCCTGTGGCCTAATCCCATGTTGATGTAAGGTTTTTGAGTAACTTTTCACTCGCGGTGAGACAAACTCAGATACGTTTCTCTTAAATTTCATCTTGAAATCCCATATTCTTTAAGCATATTTTGAAAGATTGTGAGCTTTTATTGAACGTGAAACATGATGAATTTATACATTGAAGCTTGCGCCTCTCGCCTGATATATTGACACGAATTAAAAATTCAAGTATTCGAAGGTCTTCGTCTCTTTGTAATGCGTTCAGACGTGAAGGGTCGATTCCCTGTTAAACCTCCCGCTATCGTGCACTTTTGTGTTTCTGAGTCTGATGTTTCAACCGTGAACAGTGATTGTATCTTGGTACATGTACAGAATCAAGAGAAAATAGTCTCTTGACAGAATGTAGCTGTTTTCCCTTCTTACAAATTCTACTATTTTGTCTTTGCTTCTGTTCCACAGACAGAAAACGTCGTCAACATACCTCTTCCAAAGTAGCGATTCAGTTGTGCTCTGGGTGATAATACCGTTCTTCTATCTTTGCCATGAAAATGTTGGCAAAAGCCACTGCCGCAGTGGTATTCTTTGCCGTTTCCGGTCGGTTTGTAAGAAAAAGTATCGAGTTCCTGGATTATCCTTCTATTTTGTTTTTCGTTCTGTTCCACAGACAGAAAACGTTTTAAACATACTTCTTCCTCCACCATGGCGATTTAGTTTTGCTCTGAGTGATACTACGCTATTTATAATTTTGCATTAAAAATATTGGCAAAAGCCACTGCCGCAGTGGTATTCTTTGCTGTTTCCGTTCGGTGTGTGAGAAAAAGTATCAAGTTCCTGGATAATAACAATAACAATGGTGCGCAAAGCACACTGGCTGAGCGTGGCCCTTTCATAGAAAAATTAGACAATTTTTGCTCCTTTCTTTTCCAGCCACCAGACGTTGATCTTGCAGTAAACATACGTGCATATTTTTAATTGGACTCACCGTTTCATTTAGGTATTCTCCATTTCTTACGAAATCATCAAGCTTTACCCTCACCTGACAAAGATGGAATGATGAAAAAATTCTATTTTCCGACTGCAGTAAGAGGCAGTACGTCGAATAAGCGAGGAGCAAGGATGAATAAGAATACAGAACACAATTAAAGTTTCTGTGAAAAGTAGACATCACTTCTCCTTACCTCCTGGGACAAATTCTGTGTCTGAACTGGACGAACATTTGCCATCGTTATTTCACGATAAATAACTAGGAGCAGAAGTACATTTTTTAAGACACCCTTTAATCTTGCTTCCTAGAGAAAAAAATGTTCCAGAGTTCTTATGGTGCCTTGTTTTCACACTTTGCACAAGAGATATACGATGGTTGACTTAACCTTCATTGTTTAAAAAGTTCCTACGCTTCACTTACCCAAGTGGTTCTACAATGCAAAACTTTCTCAAACTCATTAATTATTCATAAGGTGATCATCCAACCAAGACACGCCAATTTCGTCACGTGCATGTGGTTTGAAACCCCGGTGAAACACTGGAATGACGCGCAATCCATGAGTTTCACATTATATCAAACCCTTGAGTTTGATAGAGCATCAAACTCTAGTGAACTGATTTCTTAATTTGAATAACAACGAAAAACTTGCCGACCTGTGAAAAATTCGTATTTCCTTTTTTTTATTCCTGAGGCGCGATTGAGAAGCCATTTCAAAAACTCCTGCACCTGGTTTCATCAGGGTTTCCAAACACTCGAAACAGATAAAAGCACTCGGCGCTCGGCCTCATGTTTTCATCAGTTTTCTCGTGTTTGAAACCCTGATGAAACCCTCGCAATCGTTTTTGAAATAGTACATGAAATATTTAACTTCCAAGTCATCTAAGATTAACTCAGTCGTTTACATTTAACTTGGTGTACCCAGATACTAACGACTTAATAGAATCAGTTAGTAGCCACAACAATCGACAACCTTCACCTACAACTATTCAACAATAACGAAAATGAACAGTACCATGAAAAATACAGATACTGATAAGAGCTACACAGTGAGCACCAACCGTGATGGCAGTAACAAAATCTTGGATGTTCCCACTGACAACGGTTTTGGCCAGCCCCTCGCGGACTGCGCGATACTGGTTTCCATGAACAATAAACCTGTCTTGGAACACATCCTCATCCTTAAGATTGAAGATTGAAGATCAATGATAAGGAACATGTTTAAGTCAACTATAAAAAGAACCCCGTCTTTACACATTACAAAAAGGTGTTCTAAAATGAGCGACAAAGAAAAAGGAAGGAAAAATTAGGATTTTCAACATTTTTCTCTTTTTTCTTCTGAAGCGCTCGACCATTGCATTTTGGATCACATGATCCACGAAATCCTCCTGTTATTCATATTTCTTCCCTTTCCCACTTATGTATACCATTTTTCGTTTAAGATTCAGTTCTCACACATTTCAACAAAATCCATTCAATGATCATACATCATCCTTACTTGCTGTCGAGCCTCTGTAGGTAGAATCCACGCCAGCTCCTCAAATTCACCCAGAGTTCGAACACAGTCCAAGCCATAACGCCTGACAAGCTGTTTCAGGAGGTAAAGCTGCGGTGTAGAACTTGACACTTCCATGCAAAGCTTCCGTGCAGAATTAAATAACGACTTCAATTCTATCTTGGCGTCTTTGTAGCTGCTGTCTCCCTCAATGAACAATTTGTAAAGGTATTCTACCACCAAAGATAAAACGTAACGTCCTTTGGCAACTCCATCTAGGGATTGAGCGCTCATTTCCGCTGAGTTTTCATCTCCGTCACTAAGAGCTTTAAATGACTCTTCGCAAGTTCTTTTGGCGTGTCTGAGTTTAAATATTAATGTCGAGTCTGCCACTTTGGCTTGATAACGGCTTCTAAGAATGTCCTAAAGAAAAAGCAACCATACCTGAGAACAAAAATGACTTGATATATATTTATTTTTTTTATTACTATATAATTTTTTTTTATTTATACAGGATAGCCCCTTCAGTGTAGTAACAACTGGTATCAACGGGGATCCTGTTACCCACCCATCCCACCCCCAGGGGAGCACATCCATCACACAGTAATCTCGTGCGTGGGAAATTAACGTCTCCTGCCCCTAACCCTGCAGGAGACGGGACCTCCATTTATTCGTACCTATCCGAGAAGACTAGAATATCTAACCATTTCTTGATGTTATAGAAAGGTAGCATGTTCTTCTCAATTATTTTAAGACCCTGAGTGTTGGTCCGGCCGGGGCTCGAACCCTCGACCTCCCGCGCAACAGTCCAGCACTCTATCCATTGAGCTAACCGGGAGGCGGTCATTCATTCATACAATTAAAAGTGTATTGAGTAAAATCTCGGGTATGCGAAGTAAATTTAGTTTCAGTTTAACTACTCTCACCTCCATACACTGGACACATAAAAAGCAGACCTCTTTAACGTGCGAAGGTTCTGGTTTTAAGTTCTGAGCCCCTTGTAAGAAAGCTCCCAGGTGTTCTTTCACCAACTTAGTCAACTTTGCACTGTTTCCAATGAAAAGAAAAAATTTAGTGCATAAGTCCTCATTGATTGGAAAATTTTAAATGCACTGAAGATAAGAGAAAGAGATAAGATAATATCGGAAATGTCAAAAGTTTAAGTGCTGTAATATTTTTACCTTGAGCGCAATAGCTGTTGGAGAAGAAATGAACGCACCACAGGGGTGGGGTCGATAGCATAATCAGCGAAGGGTGAGAAATCCTTTGTCTGAGTTGACTGATGACCGATAACATACTGCATGAGATGACTGATAGCTTCCTGTTCGAGGTCCTTTGATACTGTATCCCCAAAACAGAATATTGATACCAGCTCCATAAAAAAGGCATTGCATCGGCGACGTAGCTCGGAGGCAGTCTCTTCGTTGGTCCTGTAGTTATAAAGAGAGCATGAAGAATACGAGTATAGAGTAAAGGTTCCTTATTTAACAAATTCGATATTAATACTAGATTCGATAAAACTTCAACATCGGCCTTGAACCATGGTTTCGCGCCATTAGTGAAACATAGGTTGAGCTCCTTGCATCTAAGGCTGTGAGAAACTAGGTATACACGGTGAAACTTATTAGATTTTGGCGCGCATAGAGAGCTACGTAAGCCGGCGTAAGCGCCAGTTGCTCGACATACCTGCGTGGCCCGTGCGACGAAATAACTTCACGGGATTGGCAAAGTTTCAGTTACAGCAAATTATACAAAAAATCTAGAAAGATTTAAGCTTACATCTCGTTTAACGTTTAAAGCGACTTATCAACGCCTGCAACCATTGTGTTTTATACGAACCTCGCAAACTTTTAAACACGTTCTCTTGTGATACCTGCGTAAGTATTCAGTATAATTTCCGGTGAGATTTTTGCGGACAATCTGATCGATTTCTCTTCTCAAGCGTATAAAGCATTTATTGCCTTTCAGGGCGCGTTTACCTTTGTATAGAGGTCTTGTTATGCCCCTTTTTGAATATGCTGATCTAGTATGGGGCGATAAACATAATATTACCCTTATGTCTAGTTTGCAATTTTTGCAAAATAAGGCCGCTAAAGTTATTTTAAATAGACCATTGTACTCATCCTCCACTGAGGCATTAGCCGTTCTCAAGTGGCTGCCTCTAGAGAAAAGGCGATTTCAAAGAAGGTGTGTACACGTATACAAATGCATCAATGGCCTAATTAATCACAATATGGACTTGATTAGACAAGACGTACTTCATGGGCATAATACACGTAACAAAGGCAATTTTAGATTACCACGTGTCAAAAGAAATTGGGGGAAGCAAAGATCACAATATCATGCCGTTTCCGATTTTAACTCCCTCAGTCAGACGATCAAAGACTCAAAGAATGTCAATAGTTTTAGACGTAATGTTTTTAAGTTTTTAAAGTAGCTACTTACGTTTAATTTTTATTTATACTTATTTTAATATATTTTTTAATTTTTAATTTTTATGCATTTTTTGTATCCTTTTAATCCCTTTGCAATTTTATTGCTTTTTTGTTTCTACTATATATATCTAGTTTCGAGGTCCTTTTTGAAAACCATATCTGTTATCAAAAAGTTTCCTCAATAAAGATGATTATTATTATTATTATTATTATTTTTTTATTGTGTGCTGAGACTGAAACTTTTCACCTCGAGCAAAGCTCTGTCGTACGGCCCAAACAAGCATGGCAACAACTGACCTTTTTGTATATGCCCGTGTTAAAACACACGAAAGGACTCTAAAGCACACTTCACTCTTATTGGGCAGAAAAACACAAAGATTTTCTGGCACCAATCAGATGCCAGTACGAATGCGGCCGTTTGGAACTAGTCTTAGAAGACAATGTCCCCAGGGGTTCTTCTGCCTTAACTTGAAATCGACTCGCAGCCTCTGGGTCTCCCAGGATGACCTTCAACTTGAACCCTATTAAGGTCGTGCTGGTTTACCTTCGCTTGACGTCTTCACTGTAGTTAATCAAGAATTTTTCAATAGCCTCCAACGATCTAAGCAATGAGAAGTCAGTTTCATCTCCCAAAACCTTCAAAAGAGAGAAGTTTGTAATAATCAAATTTCACTTTCTAGCTGCTTATTACTCGGGCTTCCGTAGGAAAGCTAGAAAGCCCGAGTCTGAAAATGCAAGCCGTTTTGGTCACCAAAAGGGGGGCTCATGGTCCCAGGCGTTCCTTGCGTAAACCGCGCGGAAACTGGGGATGAAAGTGCGACAACTTGTGTTATCGTGAGCTCCTTCTTCGTAAACAACGTAATTTACAGAATCAGAGCGTAAAATTGCGCCTAATACAGGCGCCAATGCGACTAAATTTTTCACTTTGGCGACAAAATACTGAAAATTAGTCGCCAAATTGGCGATTAGAATTTCTAATCACACCTTACCTAGAGATCTAGTGATTGTTGAAAATTTGTAAAGATAAATCTGCAGCAAAGTTCCTCGTTAAGCTCGTTTCCAAAACGCAGCACATGCACGATGTCGAACGTAAATCTACCGTCACTAAACGCCATCTTGGATTCAGGTAACCTATAAGGTTGTATATGATCCATTCTAGTGTACTCTTTGTAGCTCGTGCGAATTTAGCGGCTCATTTTTTGTTTGTATGACTGTTTTTTTTTTATGTTTGACTGTATCACTATGATATGATAAATCTAGTACAGTGACGGGGTAAAAATTTTTTTTGTGTGTTTGTCATAATGGCCACCAACTTTTTGGAATTGGCTACCACTTTAAAATATTTAGGAGCCAAGTGGCTACCGGAAAAAAATTAATTTGACGCCCTGAGAATGCTGTGTTTTGTGAAGACCGCGTTGCAAAGATTCCTGTCTTATAAGCTCATCCCACATGGAAACGCACACGCGTTTCAAAGCGTGGTAGGCCCACGCTAAACAATGTCGAGTGATTTCGGAATGAGCCGGTCCACGAACTACATTGCTTGAAAGCTAGCCAAATGTGGAAAGTTCATACTAGTTCTCACAGGGATAACAAATGAGCCATATGTGAGTTCAAACTACGAAAATACTGGCAAAACTGTGACGGCTGATTTGACAACAGACTATGATGCTGAGACGAACACCTCACTTGCTAAAAAAGTCAAGAATGTTCATGAACGCAAATTCGAAGGTAGCGCTGACAACAGCGAATCGGATAAGGATACTGACAGAAGCAACTTAAATAGTAAGATTAAATATATAAGCTTAGCTCTTCCGTCAAATATCCTGTTTCTGTTATTGGTTTATTGGGTTCAATACTTGTGAAGTACGATTTGGTATTTCGTACATAATTACTTTAATTATTTATGTACAAGCGATCGTGAATGTTGATTTGCTCTTCGCGGGGAGTTGAATGTGCTTAGTAGTAGACATTACGAACACTATGATCTACTAGACAAAATTGTCTATATGACCAATATACATGAACATAATGATGTTACAGTGTCAGTAAAAGTACAACTGACAATTCAGATCTCGTCATAGCAAATTATGTGTGTTATAATTTGGATATATCAACAAAGTTGAAATGGTAAATTGGCCACCGTAATGATTACAAAAGCTGACGTTTCGAGCGTTAGCCCTTCGTCGGAGCGAAGGGCTAACGCTACGACGAAGGGCTAACGCTCGAAACGTCAGCTTTTGTAATCATTACGGTGGCCAATTTACCATTTCAACTTTGTTGATATATCCAAATTATTTCGTTACTCCCACCGATGCAGCCCCAAACAGTTTCTTTCGAAACTATCAGCCTTTATTTATGTGTGTTATAATTATACTCGTGTTTGGTGTGAGTGCCATGGCTATAAAAGAAGCCCGGGTGAACGCTCCTCGAGCGTCTAGTTACCGTTTTCCATTTCCTAACTCTACCCTACCTTCCACAATCTGATCACGTTATCGGAATTGATATCTTCTTCTTCTTCGGCGAACGAAGTAACGTGCTCCACAAAGAGTCGAACAGCTCCTGTTCGCTGCCACATGGACCTGAAGGAAATAAACATGGTTGAAAGTTAATAAAGGCTGATAGTTTCTAAAGAAACTGTTTGGGGCTGCGTCGGTGGGGGTAACGAAATAATTTGAATATATCAACAAAGTTGAAATGGTAGATTGGCCACCGTTACGATTATAAAAGCTGACGTTTCGAGCGTTAGCCCTTCGTCGGAGCGAATAGAGGAATTGTGGGTTGTGTGCGCTTTTAAAGGCAGAAAATGGAGCTACGTTATTGGTGGGAACATGGCAACGAGAAAAACACGAATAGATTGGTGGAATGAAAAGCGTTCGTTGATACCTGTGGGATTTAGACTGCCGGTTTGAAAGATGAGCTTTTGTTCAAGAGTTTTACGGCTTTCCGTGCTACGTAAGTGTAAGGAAAGACCGCAGATTGCCATATGTTGCTTAGAATGATTAGGTAAATTAAAATGTCTAGTGATTGCTTTCGATGTGTCCTTGTCATTCCTCTCCACGTCGCGAAGATGTTCTCGGAATCGGTCACCTAGTCTTCTGCCTGTTTCGCCGATGTAAATCTTTTTGTAATAAGTGCAAGGTTGAAAGTTGTTAATCATTTTTATGCCACCAATGGGGTTTTCTACACAACTCCTTACAACACAGGACTACTGTTTTGCGTTGATAAAATTTATTTTCTTATGCAAAACAAAGATACCTTTCCTGTCGAATTCGACTTAAAAACAAAATGAACCTAATTTTCCTGTTTTTCAATTGGCCACAAACATAAGAACTAGCCGTCATCCATTGGGAAAGAAGATCTCTTTTATAACACTGTTCCGCAATCTACCCCTGATATAAAGTATCCACTTCCAGTGAAAAATAAAGAACACAGAAAAACGGTCAAAGTCGCTAAAGCCTTACAAAATTCGTGTCCGTTCATCATATCCAATACCTAGCATAGTTTCCCACCATTAACGTCCACAACCTCGGTATAAATTCTTAATGAGCAAATTTTCAAGATGGTTTTGAAAGGATTTCAGTATAAAAGACGTCTCGTAAATACCTCTTGTAAGAAGTATCACTTATAAATACTATTTTTATGGCTGGCTAAAAGACCAAATGAAACAATTCCCTCAAAAAAGACGGAGCGATAGAACGACTGACGGTTTATAAAAAAACCCTATCGATATGGTCTGCGGATTATCGACACCTAACTGCGTCAGAGCCTTTTAGTCAGCGTCTGCTTGTGTCACAGACACAACCAGCCGCATTAGGGGTAATGTGGGTGTCACGTTACCTGCAGTATTCGAGCATTACTGCTGATCTCCCTCCATAGTTTGAACATTTCTCCGTGACAGGTCCAAACCTCTCTTTCCTAATCATGTCTTCCACTGCTGGCCTTATAGACAAAACTCTATCACACCAAGTTCGTCGTGTGTCCGGAGAAAGCAACATTTCACGCGATGGCTCGAGTGCTTCGAGACAAATGCGCAAAGTTATAACATCCAAAAGCTGTAAAAAAAAAAATAATAAAAATGCAAAAGGAAAAGAAAGGTACAATTATCTTTGCTTTACAGACAGGCAAATTAACATGTGCAACTCAGATAATATACGAGTTACATTTGAAAAGCAAAGCAACAGAATATCTCAAAGTGACCAAACTTTGTAGGGGGTGGCTCATTTTGCGTCTGTGACTCCCTCACTATTTTACAGCAGATAATTTTCAGTAATTAACGACCTGTCCTGCCAAAGGGCCATTTAAATATGAATTAATGTAGGACCCCAACTAGTGATCTTGCCTTAAAAAAACCAGCAAATTGAAGCTCGTTAAAATAAGGATACAACTAAAACTACCGCATCAAAGACAGTCACAATAAAGTATTAGGACTTGCCACTTCTGTCTCGTTTCCTTGAAGAGCTTCTCGTAGTCTTGGTACCAGATCTGGATTTGCTTTAACGAGTGTATCAAAACACCTCAATCGGTGTTGAACTCTACTGTATGCTACATGAACAAGAGCTAAATCCATCAACTCGTTATCATCTTTATCTTCCAGGGTACGGACTTCCCTCGCTGACGAAATAATCGCCTCGTAAACAAGCTGAAAGAAAAGAAAGGAATACTTAAGTGGGCTAGAAAGGACATAGTTTTGATAAATCGCCGTCATCCCTAAGCGTAAAGGCTCATTATTATTCTCTGAATCTACCACCAAAAGGTCATAATAATAATAATAATAATAATAATAATAATAATAATAATAATGATGATGATGATGATGATGATAATAATAATAATAATAATAATAATAATAATAAACAGTTTAACGCGGAGAAACACTTAGCTAGAAGCTAGTTAACAGGTTTTCCACGAAACAACTTAAAAGAATAATTCAAATTGAAAATAACGTTGTTAAGAATCCCAACTGGCCGAAGGCAAACCATTTGGCTATATTACAAGCATGGCCGGGGATTTGAAAGTCGGGGCTACCGTGAAACAAATCCAACTAGTGGCCAGGGCGGGACTTGAACCTGGGAGCGGCGGATTGCAAGTCCGACACGCTGACCACTCGACCATGCTGCCTTCTTATGAAGTTACACATTCAATATCTTAGTATTGTTTTTGATCTCGTACATTTGTAAATTACTGATTAATACAATTTCCTCTCGGAAGTGGATGGGGAGTCTTAAAAAACGCTGCAAAAGAAAGTACAGCTATTCTTCAGTAAATCCTACGGGTAGTTTTTAAGTTACGTTATGGGAGTAGCCTTAGGTACTATTGCGATGAACACATTCGCAGAAATAAAACCTCGTGTTCCACATCGCTGGAATGCTTGTACACCATGTGAACGAAATCCTTCAGATACAGCAGTCCCGCGGAGTTTGAATGGCGCAATTCATCAAGTGGAGGTCCCAACTGCGAGTTAACGATCACTTCACGAAGAGAGTCCAACAGAGTGGTGCTCGATGAATGAGCTGCAACCGAGGAAACAAAAAGTACATGAAACAATTCTTGATAAAGGGAGCTAAATCTCGTCCTTCAGATTACTTCATTAACGTCATGAACACCAGAATAGAATATATAGAGATGCCGATGATTTACAATTTTAGTGATTTCTTTGATGTTCGTCCCTGGATTTTTCACTACGTTTCCTGTTTTCGTAAATAGTAGAAAATGTATACCAGTAGTGGACGTGAGCCTCTATCCTCTATCTACTCATACGTTGGCGATCATATCTTAGCTAGGGCAATATTTTGTGTGAATTCCTCGTTAAATAAAACAGAAAGACAAGCGCAAACAGTTAAAAAAGTAAATAAAACAAAAGCCAAAGTAAAAGCGTACCTTCCACGCTAGAGGCTTCTTTCAACAATTTTTCCACGCGTTGCTTGATAATGAACGAAAACGGAAATCGGCAAGAAAAACGATGACCGCCGGCTCCAGAACCAATAACTTGAACACGCTCTCGAACAGAATTAGTACCAGGTGATATCATGTCGCTGTAACTTAGCTTTGAGATGGTACGGTCAGCCAAGATCTTCAACCACAGCCTCGAAACCCAAGTGTCATCATTCTTCACTAGGTCCAAATTGCAGTCCCTGTCTGCAAATGCAATGATTTCCGCCAAAATAGGAACCACAACTGAAAACACTCGCTGCAAAAGAGCCTTTCTAAAGGTGCCCCACTCTTGCACCCCTGTTCCCAACAGAGCTTCTGATTGGAGCCATCCTTGTGGATTTGACGCTATTAGCTCACTTTCCTCTAAGAGGTGGTATGTTCTTTGTACCACCACGCTTGCAAAGGACTCTTCACCTTAAAAGAAATAGGAGCGGAGATTAAGGTTACCGCGCACCTTCAGGGGTGTCTCACGTGCAAGCGATGTAGCGCGTCTGGTTTAAACTGTAGATAGTTAAACCCCTATATCAAACTATCTTATAGGACTGCCTATCAGACTATACCAAACATTTTGAGAAGAAATGAATTGTCGAATTTTTCACGACTTCCAAATGCGAGCGCCCGAATCATCTTTTAAGAGCTACAAGTCAAAGGGCATTTGTTCGATTGCTCTCAAATTTTGACAGTAGCTAGTTTTACATATAAACCACAAAAAGGTGGTTTCTAAATACTTTTTTTCAAGAGCGATTTTTGAACGATCACTCCACATTTTTTTAATCCTATTTCAAAAAAAATGTTCTGCAACTTTTCACTGAAATTGAATAAGCCAAATCGCAGACACGTTTTTTGAGCGCTTTAGCACCGGAAACGGAGGAACACATTAAATAAGCGAAAAACAAAATACGCTTTGACATGTAACGTTCAAAAGGTGATTCGGACGCTCGCATTTAGCAGTCGTGAAAAATTCGACGATTCATTTTTTTTTTTTAAATTTTTGGTATAGTCGGATAGCCAGTCCTAAAAGCTTTAATTTCACATAGGGATTTAGATAACCGGACGCGCTGCATCGCTTGCACGCGAGACACCCCTGAAGGTGCACGGTAACCTTAAAAGGAGTGATAAAATACTGAAACGCAGATACCGAATTAAGCCTCGCTTTTTCACGTCACTTAACATTAAGCTGCCTTTTTTTAACTATTGCCCCTAAACCTCCAGTATTGAATAACACTGAAAAGTCCTTAATTGCGGATAAATGAGATAAATGATCCCCTCTCCTTCTCCCTGACAACCAAGTGTTCCCACAAAATATCCCCCTCCCCCCTAGCGATAAAGAATGGCTGGTTTTTTAAAAAGATTGCAAATTTGACGCTCAATTTTGCCTTGATTATACATTAAGCGATGAATAATGCAAACATTCCACCCGAGCCAAACTCGCAACTTCTCTGACTACACCAGAAAAGAAGACGATAACATATTAGGGATTCTGTATCAATGGATGACTCTCGTAGCGTCTTTATCTCAATGACTCCTGCAAAAAGGTAACGATTTACTCTTACTTTGCCACAAAAGTAGCAAAGAAAGAATCTTTCTTTGTCTTGAAGCAACTCTGTTGATTTTGGAACACCACTGCTGTTCGATACCCTGTTAAGGTCTCAACTTCTTGGTATCATTTATTGTAGAAAATAGTTGATCTCTTTCATTACGGAAAAAAAATACCTCCCTTCAAATTCGTAGAGATCTAGTAAAGACTGCACTAGCGGTAGGATTTGATGATTGCAATATTCAGGTTAAATTTTGTGATTTTCCAATTCGCTCTTAAAAAATGTCGAAAGGAAAGTCTGCGTAAATTTAAAACCCCCAAGGCCTTGACAGCAGCTTTAGAAAAGTTATAGTTTGGAAATAACTCGTTTACAGGAGAGACTCTTGAGCTTTTCTTAAATTTTATTACTTAATATTGTTAAATTTTTTTCTTTACTAACCCTTTTGACTTTGAAAGTTATCAGGTAATAAATCCAAAAGCAGCTCAATCCTGTGAGTTGACCGTTCAGCAGATTCCGTTTCGCTTTCAACCCTACAAGCGGCTGCCTGTACACAGTTACGAAGGAGTTTCACTGCCACCGTCGCTGCTTGCATGAGGTCATCTTCCTCGATGTGGACTCCACTAAAAAGCTTACTGATAGGACGATCGATGAGTTGCTCAATGGAAGGAGTGTGCTTACCAGGTGGACGAAGTTCATCGATGTGAAGGGACATCCATTTTCCACCCTGGAAACCAACAAAGTTACGACATCCACCAGCGATTCTTGGCAGCTGTATGATCAACACAATGTGGACAGCTTCCACTGAACACAAATTGAGCATTTCAGACGCGTTTGTTCGTTCTTCCAGCAGAATGTGCCTTGCACCTGCAATCAGGTTGAAGTTTTCATCTCCTGAATCACACTGAACAAGAAGAATGCCAGGACATTCTCCTCCAAGTTGTTCAAAAAACGCTCTGTGAGAAAAAGGAAAACAGCACGTATCAGTGATGAATACAACGCACGAATCGTAACAAAATTATTTGAGAATCATGTGAGATACACTTTATTCTCTTAAAGTACTAGAAAACGAGAACCATACGTTTACCCACACAACAAAGGTTAGCTCAGACGGTGTGTGGCATATGGTCGTATTTTAGACAATCGAGATGCTCAGTAACCTAAAGTATAATTTTGCTGAATGAATTTAGACGAAGAGTCCTACAAAAGGTCCTCATTTCCGATAAGTATTCCTTGTAACTGACATAAAAGGAATTCTCCTCACCTCCCTCCAAGGTTTTGCCTCTACACGTCAATATTTTAACCCCTTGAACTCTACTGGCTCTTTTCTAACCGGCAATGGAATGTTGTACAACAATTGAGGCAACAATGCTCTACGCGCTGATAGGCATCACACCCTCACCTGACTGAAGCTCTAAACTGTTGTTCCGTTTGGAACTGCTGAAGTGTCAAGAAATCAACAGTGGAACGGTGAAATTTAGTTTGGATGCATATGTCTTCCAAATCGATGTTAGAGAGCAGACGTGAATGAGTAGTAATCTAAAAGAAAATGAAACTTTAGCTTATTAACTTGATGACTCACATCAAGAAAAGGGTTCTGTCCTCGTGTACCGGTTCACAAGAGCCGTTACAAAAGACCAAACAATACACAACAGCTAACCAATGACTCTTAAACAAAGAAAGAACAATGGTAATTCCCTTGTGAACCGGTACACCAGGACAGAACCAAGAAAAGTGACTCAACTTTGATAACAATAGGCTTTGTTATCCTAGCGAAAAATGACTCTATAGGGCCATTTTTGAACAATGGCGCAACAGCTTCAGAACACACGAGGGATTTGTCGAAGTTTTCGATTAGCATGCGTGCGGGAAATTTAAACGCTCGGAAAGACTAGCCTTTAGTTTAGAACTATGACGACTTTAGTTTAGAACTATGACAGTGTCTGGAGAAAGATTTATACGGAGAGAGGTGATCTGAATGAGACACAACGTATTTGAATTCTCGATGTATGCATTGCCACATTAGCGGTCAATTTTTTCCTGGGGTAGACCATTGAGAGTTGACTCGACGAGACAAATTTACGCTACCCACTCCCCCAAAGCGGCTAAACCAGCGGTTAATTTTCCCTTGGGGGTACTCCGGTGACAATTTACCTGTTGTGTGCAAATATGCGCTACCTAATCTTCCAAAATAGCTAAATTGTCATACAGAAAAATTTTTTTCCGATTGCTCACGAACTTTTTCGCGTCGCTTCGGCCAAAGTCCCTCAGCGCTACAAAGAACAAAAGGACTATTGTTTAATACTTAATGTGAGAAGTTGAGCCGGAACAATAGACCATTTCTTGATGATAAAAATGAAAAACAAACAAACAAAAAACAAAAGCAAATACAGGTATTTCTTGGCGCTACAGGAGCCTCTACTTGTTTGTTTCTAGGCTGTCAATGACTATTAGAGTAAATGACTAGTAAGAAAAGGGAAGCCATGAGGTTAATCGTAGACGCCTCATTGTCAGAATACGCACAAGACTGCACGAAACTTCGCGCAACTTCTGAACGTGTAATTAATTTACACATCTAAACCTGTAACTGGTAAAACTGATAAATGGCTGCATTGACGGTTTCTTTCAGATTTTAAAAACAGTTTTACGATTTTTCATGAGCACATATGGTAAGGTGAGGTGAAACTATAGCTGGCTGAAGATGGAAGACTGGCCAACGGTTGTGGCTGCCGGCAAGCATACCAATAAAGGCGAAGGCGTCGAGATCTTCCTTACTGACCTGAACTAGGAGCCCCTCCTGATGCTTTTTATCTAGACGAATATCGTCCGAAAGGAGCATGAGCGACATGAACGCTGCCAAACTTGAATGTTGTTGCTCGTTGAAGTAAGCATTCCAAACATCACGTGCCATTCCTCCCAAAGCAGTGTGTGGAAGACGAGCAATTGCATCAGGTGTAGCCATCTGAAGAAGCATCGTCTCAGATCTTTCACGTACCTGGTTAAATATAGAAAGAGGAATGAATATGAGGTTGGTTTCTAAAAAGCCTGTGGCGCTGCGTCGATGAGAGGTACTAACACATACTTTTGTTTAATCAAATATGTTGAGAACGTGATTAGGCTACCATAGACAGATTATAGAGCTGACGTTTCGAACGTTAGCCTTTCGTTAGTGCACTCTGACAAAGGGATAACGCTCGAAATGTCAGCTTTACAGTCTCTTCACGGTGACCAATTCACATTGTCAACTCATTTGATAATGCCAAATTATCCCATAGAAAGACAACTGCATAGTTAAATTGTTGGTGTGGTGTGAACTACATATACCTCAGACTCTTTGCAATAATGCGTCCAGCATGTGACGTCGGAGGCACACATTAAATTGAACACAAACAGTTCAAAGAAAGACTACAGCGTTTACCTCAATCACAAGTTATGATGTAAAAACAAGAAATTTCCAAACTAAAGTAGCTTGTTCAGCTTTCAGAGCCTCACTCTGGTTTTTGACTCAATGAATCTAATGGAATGATATATCTTGAATATCATCTTGTTGTCACTACATGTTACGTGTTTCTCTGCATCTTTTCCCTTGCGGTAAGCAAATAAATCAATCTTCTTCTTGGCTATGGATGGCTACTAAATGAATGGATATCTTTTTTGAAAAGCTTGTTATTGTAAAGACAAAGCGTAACTACAAACCACTGTCGCCGTAGCGAATTTCTTGTGGCTTACGCATATAAAATAAATAATAAATCAGTTATTTCTAAAGCACATTTTCCTAACGCCCAAATGCGCTTAACAGTGTCAAATTATAACCTACACACTAGAAAATGTAAAAAAGTTCAAAGTCTAAAAGTCCTAAAAATCGAAAAAAGAAGTCAAAACTGAAAGTCTAAAAATATGCTTGTCGACAAAGATAGGTCTTAAGCTTAGCTTTAAAATAGAGACAGATGCACTGCTTTTAATCTCAAATGGAACCGAGTTCCAGAAGTAAGGCGCGCACACTGAGAAAGCCATGAGGCCAGTCAATTTGAGCTTGTGTGTTAGTTGCTTCAGTAGAAGTTGGTGAGCAGAACTGAGAGCTCGCCTAGGAAGATAAGGACTGATGAGCTCAGTCAAGAACGTTGGAGTCGCACCATGCAGTGCCTTGAAGGTGTACAGTAAGATCTTAAAAATAATACGCTGACGGACGGGGAGCCAGTGTAGCTCCATAAGTAGCGGTGTGACATGATCAAACTTTCGCTTGCAAGTGATAACTTTTGCCTCCGCGTTCATAACATATTGTAGTCTCTAAATAAGATAGTCAGGTAGACCATAAAGAAGCGAATTACAATGATCTAAGCGAGACGTTACTAATGCATGCACCCGTGTTTTGGTTGAGTCAATACTAAGGCATGGACGTATGTGACTAATGTTTCTGATGAGATAAAAAAAGCACTCTTGCATAGATCATTGACGTGTTCCTCGAAACTCATGGTATTGTCGAAGACGGCACCAATGTTCCGTGCGCTAGACGTGGGCTCGACAGTAGCATCGCCCACAGTAATCGTATCTAATAGTGGCTTACGACGATGTTCAGCATGCAGAACCGGGAGTTTAGTCTTGTCGTTGTTTAACCGGAGATTGTTTAAAAGCATCCATTGGTTCAGCTCACGCAAACAAACTTCAACCCAAGTGCGCGCTGACACAACGTCCTCCATTTTAGTGGTCTTCCTGCTAAGGTACAGTTGAGTGTCGTCCGCGTACATATGAAACCCGACACCATGGTGACGCAGGATAGCTCCGAGAGGAGAGGTATAGACCAAATATATGATTGGGCCCAACACAGACCCCTGGGGAAGACCGCAGGTCAGTGGACGATCAGAAGAACTAGTATCTCTGATTTGGACGAACTGTGAACGACTGGACAGGTAAGACTCAAACCAAGCGTAGGCAGAGCCCTGAACACCAATACAATGGGAGAGACACGATAGTAGAATGCCATGATCCACTGTGTCGAGCGCTGCCGACACGTCCAACAGTACCAACATTACACACCTTTCATCATCCAGTGCACGTACCATATCGTTATGCACTTTCAACAGATTCAGTGCTATGGCCCACTTTATAAGCAGATCATTTGCCCGTGTCCCATCATTCACACGCACCTCAGGATGATCGCCAAGATTCTCACATCGATAAAGCGAGACGTATTTTCAGATCAATGAGAAAAAAGTATAAGAACACTTCAAAATGGTGCGATTACAAATTATTTCTCGACGGCTTGACAAAGTCCTCCGACATTTTTCTCTCCGTACCGGGGTACTTTTCGTTGCTTCGTAAATATCTAGGAACTTTGCAAAATTTACCAAGTATTATAATGCGTAAAACCCATTAAGATATATCTAATTTAAATTACCATTTCTGGGTACTCTACTTCATCTTCCCATGCATTCTTAGCGTCATCATCAGTTGGTGCGTAGTTATCTCTCTCAATTTCATAGCAGACTTGCATAACAATGGAGGGAATTGTATCCTCGTGGAATCCAACGAAAGCATCTCCGATGGAGAAAACCCTGTATTAAAATATCAAATGATGTATTGAGAAGATTACATGGCTGCGCGGAGATACAAAATTTGTCTTCAAGCGAAGACGAAATTTCGAATCTCCAAGCAGCCATGTAATATTATATTAATTATATAAACACCAATAAAGAGCCAAACCATTTCACTTTCGATGCGAAACTGAAATGGTGTTATATTCACGTGTGAAGATAATGCGTCATTTTCACGTGTGAAGATGTGACGTTTTCGCGCGAAAGCTCACTTGGTGTCTCATTGGTGTTAATATAATATATATGTTATATCTTTTCAGAATTAAAAATATTAGGAACAACCAACAGGCACAGAGTAAAGGAAATACTTAGACAGGTTGTAATTCATAACCTTAAAACTAGGACTCATTCGTTAAGAGGTGTGCGTTAAGGTTACTGGTTTGCATCTCACGACTACGACGGGTATTTTTTCAACTCATGGCAGGTCCATAACTGGTTTAAGTAATACATGACTTTTACCAAATTTACTTAAACGCCACGGACACTTGGAACTAAATAATTGTGTGCTACATACATGGTTTACAGATAGGAAGTTACTAATCAATTTAACAGAAAGAAAAGAGAATTTAGAATAGTGTGTGACTATACGGTGAACTCCGGGTATAAGGAACAAGTGGAAAGAGTTCAGAGCCATGTAATACTAAGAAATGACAGAAATTAAACGCCTTAGGATCCCTTCGGTTTGAAACCTCACCTACTACGTCTGCCTTCACTCGTAACCTTGGCAAATTCGCTAGCCCACGTTCTTAATTTCTGTACCAGCTTCTTCTGTTTAGGACTCAAACTTGTTAAGGTCACAAGGAAGTGTTTCTCTAAACGGTTTATCAACGGAATAGGAAAGCTGTTGTACACCACGTCCTTTTCAGCAATCACTATCAGTCTGGGTAAGGGATATGAGACGTTAGCGTACACACGATAACAGTAATGATTAAAACCTATTGGGCTAGCTAGCACTGTTTGTGAATTATCTCAAAAGAAATAAAGATGAAGATGAAAACGAAAAAGGTTCGCATCTGTCTCTCGAACGCACTCCAAGAAACACATCTAAACACAGAAAAACGACCTATAAAACTCACAAAAAACATAAATTCAGTTTAAATAAAATAAATTATATCTCTTTACCCACAGAGGATAACAGTGAACGAAATGATCCACACAAAATTCTTACTTGAAGCCATCATGGACACGACATTTGACACGGTGAGTACCGAGCCCAAGATCCACGTACTTTTCTCCTCCAAAGCGTTCATAATACTAGGAAAATAACATTGCCAAAAGCAAGATATAACATAGTCATTGAACCCACAACTTTAGACATATAAGTATGTAGTTCAGAGTGCTGCAAACCATAACCCATGTTTCCAACAAAGAGAAGCATAGTGTGAGAGTCGTACACCATCTGAAATACCTACTTTTGCAGAAACTGACTCAAGAGGTATGGCAAGATTTCCACAACTTAATACTACAAACTAGTTCGGTTTCAGTGAGATCTTCATTCAAGGGACCCTTTCTCGGCTAGAGAGAATGTCTCCTGAATTGAGATACCACTTTTATGAAGACAAAAAAGTCGGGGCCCGAGTTTGAGTTCCCCGAATAGAAGCTTTCCAAAGAATATGTTTCACCCCTAAAAATAAAAAGTAAAAAAATATGTGTAACCTTTGCAAAGGATATGTACAAACCTGATTTAGAGCATCGTAAAGACTCTCGTAGAGACTTTCAAGGTTCAACAATATCACTGTTCTTCCTGTCTCCATACAAACCTTGATGCGATTGATGTTGCGACATATCTGGATACAAAGTTATAGTATAGAATATACGGTTGAAGATACGGTAGACCTTTAATAATAATAATAATACTTTTATTTAGACACGATAATGTTTAAAGCTGAACAGCTTGTGGGGTCGTGTGTAAATGCAAATAAACTCTAAATTAATTAGATTTAAATGATGATGGTTTTTGAGGAGAGGGGAAAACCGGAGTACCCGGAGAAAAACCTCTCGGAGCAGAGTAGAGAACCAACAAACTCAATCCACTTATCACGCCGGGTCCGGGAATCGAACCCGGGACACATTGTTGGAAGGCGAGCGCTCTCACCACTACGTAGGCCAACCCTGCTCCCCCCAAAACTTGACATGGGGTCACCCAAAGACATGAATTGTTGGGGAAATTTTTGGAAGCAAAAAATCCTACCTCGATTTTACATAAATGTGCCTTCTTTGAACGAAATAATAGGGTATGTTTAATATTCGGATTGCCTTGAAATTTGATCCGAAGACTACCCGGATGCCAACCTAAAAATCCGTGTATGGGAATTCTGTTTTTTCAAAATGAATCTCCCACAATTACTCCCTGCGTGATGCGTATAGGAAAAAGTTTGATCAGCGAACTTAACAGATAAATTGCTAAGCAACCAATAAGAATATCGCACTAGGGTGTCTAATGCTGCCGCACATCCTGCTGATAGTGACATAGTTTACACAGTGATTTATTTACCGGCTGCGCTTTCCAAGACTTACATCAATCATTACTTCTTAAACTAGCAGTTTCAATGTGAAAGTGGGTGCAGGCGTCAGAGGGATAATTTCAAAACATTCCCATGTCAGTTCATTTGCTAAAGAACACAAGAATGTTCCAAGTTCACCCAAATCTCCAAATTTTAATACAATTGCTGCGGTGAATTTGGCGTACCATCACCGTTTCTAGCATAAGGATCAAAAGTATAAAATGAACCATTTGATTCACTTAAAATAGTCAGTGACAATTCTAAAAATGACAATTACCTACTTGTAAGTGGTGAAAGTATTCATCAGTGCTGAACAAAAGGAAAGGCAAGGATAAAGGGTGTCATTCACATTGATCAACCCTTGTCGGCGCTCTCCACATTTTATTCTGTAAATATCACAATCAAGCTTTTTCCTTCAAAACTCGCGAACCGCCTTTCGGTAAGACCAACACATTTTGAGGAATGTTTAACGTCATTGAGCAAACGACAACTTAATGTTGTGCTCGAGAAGTTTTTTTTTTACTCTAAGGTTGAAAAACAATAGTCCATTTTACAGTTACATGCTTGGTTGCCAAGCCTTTGAATGGGAGTGAGGCTAAGGGTGACCTTGTTATGATACAGACGTTGCTGCTTTTCAGATGTAAATTACTTTGTTATCATGCTAAATAGCTGCTGGTCTCTATCACAGCAAGGTCACCTTCAGCCTCACTCCAAATCAAAGGCTTGGCAACCAAGCACAGAACTGTAAAATGGCCTATTGGACTCGACGGTCGAATGGATGCACTCCACGGATGAAATCGACTCAGAATTTGTTTCAAAGCCCCAACAGTCATTTGAGTTTGCAGTTGAATGGTTAGCTTTAACGAGCAATCCACATCAATTTTGTTGAATGATTAGCTTCAACGAGCGATCCACAATTTCAATCTATGATTGCAAGCTTTTCTTTCGCCTCAACGGGCAAATGTAACTCAATGGTCGAATTGTTTACCTCAACGGGCATTGCTCGAAATCAATCGATGTTTCCACGTGCATTTTATGAGATGTCATTACAAACACCCCTGATATAAAAAACGCAATCGGACTGGGCATATCTCCGATCTTACATCCCACTAATCAGTTTGGCTTTTTCTCGCTATTGTGAAGAATAAGCTGCTGCCTCGCTAGGGCTCGCCAGCAACAAGTGTCAAATCGCGGGGTGTTTCCAAAACTAAGATGTAAGACCACCCCTCTCACCTCAAATGATATTCTGTCCGAACACTGGATTGCGAGTTTAGTTCATTGCCCACATACCAGGATGAATTGGAAATTTTTTTTCTTTTTCTTTTTAGATGGAAAAGGTAATTTATAAAAGATAACTAAATGGAGGTTTTAAGAAACGTATCTCCGCAGTTATTTTTTGCGGAAGAAAAGAATACTAAAAAAAAAAATAAAATGGCGCACGCACAGAACGACATACACACTGTATTGCCTTTTGTAATACGATCTCACCCGGCTTTGCCAAACCTCAAGAAAACACACATCTATGGAGAAAGGATATCTTAAAACTTACCCTTATTATCACATTGCAGAAGAAAGTCCCAACAAGATATCCTAATAAGAGCTTAACTTTAAGGGAAGAAGATTTAAAAGCGCTAGTGGTCCTAGCTAGTGGCAGGAGTCGCACAGTCCTATCAACACCTCTTAACGGCCAACTGCCTTTTGCTTTCCGGCTTACCGGCGTGTAACTTCGAGCAAGGTAGAGTTACTCATTGATCAAGTAACTCGTTTCTTGTCTAGTTCAATTCAGAAATCAAACTAGTAGATTGACCATACAATACTCGCGATAAGTTAATTTGCGTTCGCTTAGGAAAGTAGATTTACAACATGACTCAATACATTGAGGAAATGTGCTTACTGTAGTAACGCTATGTAACGCAATACGCTAAACACAACAACAGGACTTTTCGCTGCCGTGACCAGTCTCAAACACTACTACTTAAAATGCAAAAAACACGTGTACCGTTAGAGAGCGTTTGAGAATGTTTGGTCGGAGCTGTGTCAAGGATCAGCGTGGTCATCCAAATCTTTGGAAGGCCTCAAAATACGACGTACAACAAATTTGACCTTCTCGAAACCCGGTCTCAAATTACTTAATCCAAATCAGTGCTTGAGTTTGTTATTGAGAACGAAAGAATAAACGACAAATACGTTCAAAAAAAGACTTCTACACATTCAGAATATGTCAAACTACACTATCTACGGTAAAAGAAAAAAGAAACGGCCTAACTTTTGCGGAATGATCAGTCAATCTTTTGATTTCGGTCGCTTTCACAGACATATCGAAAATAACGCTACCACAGTGCAACGCAATCGAAGTGTACACACCGCCTGGATACATATGCGTTATTGACCAAGCTTGTTCGGTCATGATGGCTGGATATTGGCGTAATTCATGTTTGGGTTTTTGTGGACCAAGACAAAGTCGTTTTTTACCTGAGTATATTCCTGGTCATTTGGAAAACTACTTCCGAAGATCACCACTGCATCAACTGCTGTCTTTAAAAAATGCTGTTGCATGATGGGTAGGGCAGCGTAATTTTCAGTCAGAATCAGAAGGTAACGGTTTTCACTAAAAAGAGTGACGATATTGGATTAATGTGAAAAACTGTTCTTTTAGTCATTCGCGTCAGTGATTTAAATGAAAACAAACAAACAAACAAACAAACAAACAAAAAAACAGGCGAACCAACAATCGAACGAACGAAATAACAAGTTCGGATCGGATGTACCTGAAATTAGCTCTGTCAGCTACGTCTTCCCTTCCAAGACTTGCCTCGATCAATCTTATTGTCGTAGAGGTCTCTCCCTTATCGTGCACCTTAATTGAGAGAACGTAGGTACTAAGGTACTAAGCCGTAACCCATGGCTAATTTAATTTTCAAGCTAAAAACTTCAAGCAATGTAAACGCTTAAATTTGATTGCAATCAGTCTCTACTGGAACAGTGTATAAAAGTTTCCTTAGATCGAGTCATCTTTTTTTATACGAAGCTATTTATCTCTTAGGACAAGTCAACAAATATCTGAATGCCGGTTACCTCATGTTCACTGTTGAAATAGCCTTTACCAAGGTAAGAGTTTGAACTGACACTGAAAGAATGCTTTTCGATTGAGTCAATAAAAGTGATGACAACCACCGACAGAACATTAAAAAATACCATCCCAAATTCCGGCTTTGACCGCGGATTATGGAAATAACCACGTTTCGCAAATGATCGGTTGAGAGGGTTATGCTAGTTTGAAAGGCAAATCAAAGGGCATATTGAATTAAAGTTATCGTTACAGCGAATCAACTTCGACACTGATCTGAATAGTGTTTTGCATGTAAACTCACATCTTTTTCGGTATAGTAGCGTTTGAATATTCCTACAGGGTCACCTTCAACCAGGCCCCCAAAGTTCCTCTTAATAGCATGTTCCAGTTCCTGCCAAAGAGGTCGCTTTTTAGACTTTGCCGCGACGGAGTACACCATCTTGATAAGACTTACGTAAAGAGACAAAGAGGCTTATAAGCAAGTCAACACCAAATTAAGCCAAATTGATTACCAAAAAAGCGAGTAAGGAAGCAAGCTCACAAATAACAAACCTGTAAAAGTCACGGAGGCCGAAAAATTCTTCTTTGCCACATTCCTTTAACGTTACAAAGCTTTTCTGTTCCTTGTACAGTGCTGCATACCCAGCGGCCAGTGGAGATATGAGAGGCTGGATAAGAGCTTTTACCATTTTATCCGTGGAGCATATTCCCCTGATAAACAATATTCACATATGTAAGGGGAGGCAACAAATGCCTGCATCCATATTTGACCCAGAACGACGGAGACATGGCTTTATTATATAAGGGGCAAAATTACTGAATTGTGATTGGTCAATACAGAGGGCATTTTTTCTTAATTTTTGGAATTGCCCCGGGCAAAATTACTTGAAAATGATTGGCTGAAAATCACTTAGCAACGGCTGCCAAGGTAAAGCAATTTCTGTTTGTTTTGTAACAATGGCGTCCCGTTTTGCGCGAGATCATTGGCAGCAGAGCTTACATAGATATTGAAGTTTCTAAATATCACAGAATCTATTTGGGGAAAATTATATTTTGGCAATGGGTGTTGAAGACATCCGAGGCAAGTTGCAAAAATTGCAAAATTGGAAATTTTGACGGCTCCAGTATTTGGCTCAAACAGGCTTAAGATAGAGAATATCTGCTTCAGAAGTATTTTCAATCATCTCATCTGTCACTTACATTTGATTGATTAAGTTTTGGCCAACGAATTTGATGAATTATAAATTGAAACAAAGCCTACCTTGCAACTTTTGGAGATTTCTTCAGGATGCATTTGTCGTATGGTATGGGTCTCTCCACAGTTCGCCCGCTCCATTTTCTTGACCAAATCTTGCAGACTCTCGCGGAAAGGTCAAATCTAACTAGCTAGCCTTACCGAACATCTGCTTTTAGACCACAGATGATGATGCATTAACCCGAATATAGAACAGTCGAACAGGTCAAACACAGTCGTGTGTCGAGTATCGACTTAATTCATCAATACGATCCATTCAGAAAGTTTAATAGATGCATCAAGATCACAGCTAAGCAAATGCATGTCTGCGACGATTCTGAATTAGGTCTTTAACTAAATCGAGCCGTACATTCCGTGGTGCATTGTTGAGAAGCGAAGAAATCGTCGTTTACGACCTAACGTAAGTAGACCGGAAAAGCGATGAGCAAAACTGCCGACCAGATGTACATTTAAAATGCGATTTTCGCGCTTCTTGTTTGTTTGTTTTTGTAGCTTCAGATAAAGCGACATCGTCGCAATGGCATTGTCTCTTCATTAGATATTCTTGGTACAATATATCATGGATAAGGGATAAAAGGACAACTTTTGATCCGCTTTTATGACTGTTTTACTGTGGTGAGTAAAGTGATCGCTTTACTCAACCTACTATTTGTCCACATAAGCCGCCCATATTTCCTGGGTTTGTTTGTTTCTTGTTATTTATTGTTCATTGGATATCAATGATGGCCTGCATGTTAGATGATCTGGGGCATTAGCGTACACATTAGAAGTTACGAAGTTGGAATTTTTGACCCACCTCTCCTCCAGAAATAAATAAGTCTTCTCCAGGCCGATAAATTTTCACATTCAGTACCTAATACCTGCCCAAATTTTTCCATTCTTTCTGTTCATTTATTTATTTATTTTTTTGGTCTTGCTCGTTGGTTTGTTGTTGTTTCTTTGTGGGGGAAGGGGTGACCAGAAGTGAATTTGTGCCGTCAATCAAAAACACTGCAAGGGAAATTTGCAAATCGTCTACGAAGAAAAATATCCTGGTCGGGACAATGGAAAGTTGTTCTTCTTTAAATCCTAAAGAGGACTTTTATGAGTGCAGTGGAAACAGTATAAAACTCAGTGAATGTCAAAGGGGTATTTTCCAGGCTATAAACCGTGATGAAATCAGCGACGAAATGGATCTAATTATTCGCTGTGGAGGTGAATACATTTCATGTGCGAAAATTTCATTGTCTTGTCACAAATAGTTAATCATAACTGAATTTGTGAGTGCATTTTCAGTCTATAAAGCAATCTTTTTGTTTTTGGGTGCGGCTATTATGATCATGCGTTTAATTTTCACCCAAGGTTCAGTTCAGCTTCATTGACTTTGTTTTTGTTTTTAGATTTATGTTACGATTCATATTCTCAGCATTTATTTAAGGAAACTGGTTTTCTTCGTGCATGGTACATTGTTGTTGCTGTTTCTAAGTCTGTTTGCATCAAGGTACTAGATATGCCTAAACGCATACATTTTTGCTGGGATGTTTTGATGCTAATCACGATGAAGCAAGGTCGCTTGATATTTGTCAACTACACCGAGATCGTCTGGGGATTTACTGAAGGGGCCAGTGCAAAAATTGTCAAGTACCGCCTGAAGTAGCACAACACAACAGCGCAGCAGTTTCCGAGGGTATGAAATTGCTTGACGTTTTTTCTTTGATGCTTCGGTTTTTCGGTTTTCGTTTTTTTTTTTTGGGAGGGGGGGGGGGGCTTTCATCACCACTACCATTGTAAAACAACCCATAACAAGAGAATATCATTACACTTACACCCGGCGCTACATCCTATTACATTGCGTTACATCTGGTCAGCAGTAGTGCTTCTCGGACTTCCGGCCGACGCGTTTAATCGACTGTCGCAATATCTGACTCGATTTTAGCCAAAGACGCTACTTTGGATTGTTCAAAGGCATGCATTTGCTTTGTAAATTAGTCTCGACACATTTACTATACTTCCTGGCCGACAATAGTAATGAATTTAGTTGCTCGAGGGCAGAATCGCTAGTATTACGACCCTGTTTTGACCTTGTCTGATATTCTTTGTCATGTGTAGGCGGGCTACTTGTATCGTCATCTCCGGTCTAAAACACGGCAAACTGGATATTCCGTGGGAGTAATCGTTAGATTAGAGTCTGCGCAAGATTTGGTCAAGAAAATGGAGCGAGCGAAGGAGGGGCACTGGAGAGAACCAAGCGACGAAAGCATCCTGAAGAAATTCCCAAAACCTTCAAGGTAGGTTTTATATCAATTTACATTTCAAACAACAAACATATGAAATACATATATATGAACTGCGGTTATGAAACGTATAGGTGCACGATCCTTCGCAGTAAAGCACTATTTAAGCAATAGTGAAAATCAGACCTGAAAAAAATTCAGGCCTGTACGGGATTCGAACCACTGACCTCTGCGATACTAGTGCAGCGCTCTACCAATTGAGCTAACAAGCCAACTGGGAGCAGGCCATCAAATTAATTCGACATAAACCCGTAGATGATAAATCAAACAACAAACATATGAAATACATATATATGAACTGCGGTTATGAAACGTATATGTGCACGATCCTTCGCAGTAAAGCACTATTTAAGCAATAGTGAAATTCAGACCTGAAAAAAATTCAGGCCTGTACGGGATTCGAACCACTGACCTCTGCGATACTAGTGCACCGCAGTTCATATATATGAACAAATAGTGCTTTACTGCGAAGGATCGTGCATATATACGTTTCATAACCGCAGTTCATACATATGTTTCATATGTTTGTTGTTGTTTGATTTATCATCTACGGGTTTATGTCGAATTAATTTGATGGCCTGCTCCCAGTTGGCTTGTTAGCTCAATTGGTAGAGCGCTGCACTAGTATCGCAGAGGTCAGTGGTTCGAATCCCGTACAGGCCTGAATTTTTTTCAGGTCTGATTTTCACTATTGCTTAAATAGTGCTTTACTGCGAAGGATCGTGCACATATACGTAAATTTACATTTCATCAAACTCGTCGGCCAAAACCTTATCAACTAAATGTAGGTCACAGAAAAGATGATAAAAGATACTTTTGAAGCTGATTTTTTCTTTCTAAAGACTGTTTGAGCCAAATACTAGAGCCCTCAAAATTACCAATTTTGCAATTTTTTGCAATTTGCCCCAGGTGTCTTCAGCACCCATGGCCACAATATAATTTTCCTCAAATTGATTTTATAATACTTCGAAACGTCAATATCTGTGTAACCTCTGCTGCTAATTTGGTTCATGTAGAAAGAGTACTTTCGGAGAAAGTACGAATATGGTTGTGCTTGTTTTTCCTGCTTGTCTTAATAGCAGACAGGGAACTTATTAAGACGAGCATTTCTTCTTGTTGATAAAACCCAAAATATGTTAACGGCAAATTTTATAAACTGAGAGAGGGGCTCTATCATCTGTATGACTTTCATTTGAATTGGTTCGCATGCATCCGACAACCAGACTCGTTTACTTTTACTTTTTGATAGTGGAGCTCTTGGTAACGATACCTCTGCCTATCCACCTATGGTTGTTTTTGTTTATCCCCCCCTCCCCCCGTAACCTACCTCCACACAAAATTAATGGGGGGGGGGGTTATAAATTTTCATTTCCAATTTTGCTTCACTTTCTCGGAGAATTGCTCTAAAATACTTTGGGAATTCAAAGTTGTTATGAAAGTTTCCTCGTGTACATCATGCTTTACGTTACTACGTAATAACTGTTTTTTTGCTGACATATCAACACATCATGGAAGTTGGAAAAGACTATTATTCCATTCTCGTTGGAAATGAGACTTTTGATAAATTTGGTACTCAAGTTTCTTTACCAGAGAAATAAAGATTTCTGAAAGCTCTAAAAGAAACCAAATTTTCCTGTTGCGATAAGTGCTCACATGATTGAATAGGTATGTCAAAGCGAAATAATAACATTAAATTCACTTACAGAGCACTGTCTATAAGTTCTTCTTTGCTTGGTACTCCACGCGAAAGCATGATTCCACGGTTCATTTTGGCGGGATCCAAGGCCCAATTTGAAATTCCAATAAAAGCTACGCGCTGCGGTTTCTCGTCAGTCTCGATTACGTCATCAGCAGAGGTGACCCCATCTTCGAGCAATGGGTGTAAGGTTTTAAGAGGCATGAGAGGAGAGTCTTCAGCTAGTCCAACCTCATCGAGGACCACAACCGAAACAAACTTGTCTGAATTTTTTCCTTCCTGTAACTTGCTACACTGACGGAAGGTCGCCAAGATACCCTCTGGGGTTGAAAGAGGACTACACTGATACGATGCCATATGGACCTGTAGTGAAATATATCATCACCCACCGGTTAAAGAACGGACCTTAAAGTAAACACAAGCTTGCGGCGCTTCTACAGAGACGGCGCTCGACAAAGAATTGGATGATTCGAAGAACTTTCTTCTTTTAATTTGACAGTATATTTTATTTTTTATAAAAGTTAACGATAACTGACGGAGGCATATCTTGAATTTCACTATTGGTCTCTTTGGCCACTTTTCAGTTGCATTTCCAGTTTTGTCCGCACTCAAGCCAGACTACAATAATCTCCTCGTGAACTGGGTCGAAGACCATCTCCGATTTGCATTTAGTTTACTCAAGCTATCCAACTGCTTGTGAAATAATTACTGAAATAAGTGCCGCAACTGGACTGTGCCGCTTATTAACTTTTCTGTCCCAAATGCAGCGCTTATTTAGGGTCGGCTCTTATTCGAGTAAATACGGAATTTCATATTTCCACAAAATAAAGCACACGCGGAATGCCCGAAGGGCGCGGAACGGAAATCGCCAAATAGTGATTCATTCTAGTTTTGAGTTACACTAGTTGAAGGGGAACCCCAGCAATTCACTACGTTTTTCTGAAAGTGTGCTAGTCACCATTCACAGTTTTTGTCGCAAAGAGAGAATGTTAGAGTTAAGAAAAAGAATAAGCCAACTAGGTTGCGTCGGCCCTAATGGCTATTTCCTCAAATAAAGGAGACAATCACATTATAGTGTATCTGAATAGGGCCTTGTTACCTGCTTGAAGGTCTTGAAGAGTTCCGATTTTGCGGCATCGCCTTGCATGTTATGAGCAACAACTGTCTTGGCCAAAGATTTTGAGCTGCCCGGTTTTCCAACCACAAATAATGGGATCCTGAGCTCAATGCACACCACCATCAGAAACACATTCTCGCTCAAGGCTGTGTTGCGAGCTATGTTGGGGCCGAGTTCCAACTCGTTTAGCACAGCTTTTTGGCAACTGTCAGGGGCAAAAAGCAGATGCTTAAGTTACGTTGTTTAACTTGCTTGATCAAAATAATAATAACACCACTAATTGTGTGGCTCCAGCTTACAATCGTTAAAATGATACCTCTGATTGGTAAATAGCGAGATCAAAGAAAGGCATTACGCCACCGTAATGCACACGGGCCGACAAGGTTATTTAAAACTCGAAGAGCTCAAATTGTCATGAAAGGACAGCGGCTTCTCCATCATGTCTCATTAAAATTCGAGCAGATGAAAACGATGAAGGCCCATTAACACCCACTGAGAGTAAAATTATGTTAGAAGCAGCTAAATTTCAGGAGAGCAGCCAAGGTACAGTGCCTTGAGAATCATGAAACACAATAATAAAAAAAAAGTTCTCTTGTCAAGTTGTGACACCACACTATTGAAACACTTTTAACGGCCGTGAGAATTATTTTAATCGCAAATTAATGTGATTCCTTGACGAAATACGGGATAATTCACTGACTTGACCCTTGGTCGAAATCGATGAATAAATAAGTAAGCACCCGCATCGCCGGATGTAAAGGGACGATTTCCGCTTGAATTATTTTTTTGTCACTTCAGAAACGTTTGTAAGCCATACAACAAACAACGTAACGAACTTGCCTGTTCGAACGTTTCCGTGAAATCCCAAACCTCGGCCTAGCCGGTCAATACGGTCAACACGGTAAGGATTCAGTTTGAGATTTTTCCATTCTCCCTCACACTCGGGTATCAAATACTTAATAATTGGCCAGACATGGAAGGAAAATAGTTTTATCTTTAAACGGTTTAGAGCTATAAACTAAAAACAACTAAAAGTACGTCTTTCTCAATAACTACGTTGTGAGTCAAAAAGGGTGGCACAAGTTCTTTGACATAGAGTAGACCCCGAGTTGCATTAGCTATGGTCAGACCTCGAAATCTCACGAAGAATCTGCTTGTGACCACCTGGGAGCAAACATGGTGCCTCAAAGCTGCTTGCCACGACAGTGCGATATTCTTCACGCCGCTCCTGAAGCTTGGCATGGTAGCAGACACCAATCGCGAGTACCAAGGCACGGGTAAGAGGAGTAATTGGCTCCTACAAATACACAATATCGTGATACTTTAAAACAGGATTGTCGCGGCCCCACTACATATACCTCTCAAAATTAATTGGACTTTTTCGTTGTCACACACACCTAGTGGTAAGGAGAGACGAGCATTTCTGTTCTTGTTTAGAGGCGGTGCCAAATCGCTGGACGTTTGAAAGAAAGATCACACTCACTTGCTGTTTTGCGTTTCATTCCAGCACATTATTTGTGAGATCGTGTGATAATAAGCCAATTCAGAGCACAACGATGAATGAGCTTAATCAAGTTCTTGGGCAAAAAACACTATCCCTCACAAAATAGGAACACCTTGTTCTGAAATTTTGTAGGAATATATGACAAATCTGAACTATGATCGAAATTTGAACAGATTCTGAACCGTTTGATAGGGAAATTGTGGTTACCATTTAATGCCAACAGGCTCTAAGAAAAACGCTTAATCTGCCAATGACTGATTCATTTAGTTGGGTAAAAATATCAAAAGGTTTAGTCACCACCTCGTCTTCATCATCACTTCCGTCGACGTCCAACCCTTCCTCTCTTCGTTGCTCGGCTATCACCTTTTTCATAAGTCTACCAAGTGTATCCGCGTGCTTATAAAACCAAACCATTACTTGCATGGCTCTCTCAACATCACGAAGACTAACAAAGCTGCACTCATCCTTGAATGAAAAGAAAAAAGTTATGATCTCCTTGAGTTGACACCACCGACAAGGGATTATAAAAAGGAATTTTAATTAAGACGCTTCTGCTGAATAAAATTGCAGGAAACTATCCACCTACGGACTGATCTCTCATATATTTCTGGGAGGCTGCCAGAACCTGGGCGACTGCTTTTACCGTGGAATAGTCCCCTACTAGTTGGCCTTCGTGAAGAATCTGTCCAAAAAATAAGGAAAGAAAAACTCGCAAAATCAAACTGCATAATGGTTAGTTTAGTGACAGAGAAGGGGCGTTCGCTACATACATGCTTTGTTGTTTTAGAAAACGGAATACTAATACTAACTTAATCTCCGCGGGAGAAGAATGATCATTATTTAGGTGGAAGCAGCATCCTCTCTCGAGTTCAGAGGTGATATGAGAATACACTTACAAAGCGGCTGACAATTTGGTTGGTGTACAGTCTCTCCACATCGGGTTTCAGTTGACCAAAATCCCATATCAACGGGCGCATGCTTCCTGGGAGGGCATGTACACGGTAAACGAGATGACGCAATGGGATATGACCTGTAGGAGGAAAATTCTCACAAAAATTTATTTCAAAGCGAAGATTTAATTCGACACCAATTCAGTTTGTAGGTTTATCCGTCTTCACGTGCGTGCATGCGTGCGTGCGTCAAGTGTGTGTGAGAGAGGGGGAGAGGGGGGCGGAAGGTTCTTTAGGATTTTCAGGGATTAACCAAATTTGGATGACTAGAACCTATCGCAATTGCCGGAAAGCCAAAAGGGAACTATATTGATAGGAATAACTGCCTCCTATGCGAGTTCCACACCTTTAAAGAATCATTGAAGACCGAAGATTCACAAATAACTCTAGACAAGGTGCCATCTTCAGGGAAATAAGCCATAACTAAAAGATCCGAAAATACTCTAATTTGCCGGCTCGAAATCAATTTTCAAAAATAAAACAGCATTCCGCAACACGGCGACACATTACAAGAGGGTTTTTAGATTATAAAGTATCCATACCGAGTCGATCTTCTGATTCATCTGCTTTCACGTGATATCCTAGACCTGCTGATTCCAGCTTGTGGATCATGTCATCTGTATGCCTAGAACATACGTGAGGAAACACTTTACCATTAAGGAAATTCAAAGTCTAGAAAATGCAATCTTGATTAAAGTTAAAATACATGCTTTACCTTCTGTAGGGATTACAGGCAGCGATGAACTGCAGCCTTTCTAGCCCTTGTCCAATAGGCCGACCATTGATTCTTCGGTCTACCATAACCTCCTTGATCATGGTCAGTGCCTCTGTAGTGTTGGCTTCATCAAAGAACAAAACGGTGTCAATATTCCTGTCCTGATTTGCGCGAGCCATTTTCTCAGCTTGATGAACTTTGAGCTTAATGTCTTCGTATGTTGTACCGCCATGGACCTTAAAAAGATGATGATGTAAGAGGTAAATGGAATAGCCTTTTACGTCATGCAGACTTAGCTTCAAGGAGTGAATATAACGTCTTGAAATCGACGTAGCTGTTAGAACGGTGCTAAGTTAAAACTTGTGTTAAAAATTGCTGATCCCTGCCTTTACAAGATCTAAAAAAGTGCAACTAACCGCCTCCCGGTTAACTCAATGGATAGAGCGCTGGACTGTTGTGCGGGAGGTCGAGGGTTCGAGCCCTGGCCGGACCAACACTCAAGGTCTTAAAATAATTGAGAAGAATATGCTATACCTTTCTATAACATCAAGAAATGGTTAGATATTCTAGTCTTCTCGGATATGGACGAATAAATGGAGGTCCCGTCTCCTACAGGGTTAGGGGTAGGAGACGTTAATTTCCCACGCACAAGATTAGTGTGATGGATGTCCTCCCTTGGGGTGGGATGGGCGGGTTAGGATTGATTGTAAAGAGCTGTTGATCTGTCATTGTAAATAGCGCTCTAGAAGTGATAAATTGTAAATTGTAACTACAAAGTGTATATTTATGAAGCAGATATAGTAAAGTAACAATTTATAAACTTATAGGGTGCATTCTTCATGATGCAATGCTCGCGTGCGCTTTACAAATTATATAAAACAAACACGATAAAATTAGCTGATAAATGATATACGTCGGAAGTGAGTCCCAAACTTTTGGGGAAGTCATGCTAAAAAAGAGATCGCCAAGTGTGGCATAAGACTTACGCAATGTATAATTTAAGCGAATTTCATTCGTGGATCGCAAAAATTAACTTGTGCCATACTTAATAGAGATAAGATCAGGTATGTAGGGCAGTACAAGCCACATATTGCCACATATGTACAACATGAAATGGAATAGTTAGAGAAGGAGGGCGACTGTATACTGGGTTTCAACTACATGTAATTTCTCTAACTTTCTGAACGAAAAATTCACCACTATGATCAGCAAGTGACAGAGCATCCATTCCAGCCAGCAATTGCAGTCTTTGGTTCCAACAGTAAGGTCTTGGCAGCTCTTAAAAGCTTCTCGCATAAAGTCTCCGTTGTGCTTACAGCGCGCACTGTTCATTAATCTAGTGCCATGGTTTTTTTTCCTTCTAAAATCTGCTAGGTTCTCAGCATTCCTATTGGCCCATCGTTTTTGTTCGGCTTTGCATCTCCCTCAGTCTTGATGTTGTCATTTAGGGAACCCGTGGCCTATTTACAACATTTCTCATGTGCAAAAAGGCACAACGATCAGTGAGTGACAACAATGTCGAGTTATAGTGATTCACTCCCTCATCCAGCTGCGCAAAGTTATCATTAAAGGGCGGAAGATTGATAGGTCATCTTAAAGCGCTGCAACATCGACTACCTTTAGTTTCATGTACTTATGTAGCTTGGAGCTTAGAACAGGCTTTGTAGAGTTTAGAGAACAGAAATAGCCGCACGATCGGAGAAGAGGCAGCCAACTTTGAGTTGTCGTAATCGGATCGTGTTCGACTGACGCGTGATGACTAAGTCGAGCGTATGGTCGTCGTCGTGCGTTGGACGCGCGTTGGACGTCGTCACGTGTTGTTTAAGGTTCTTAGACTCAAGGTTGTCTAACATCACTTTGATTCCCTACCATCCCAGCCACAGGTAGCAGGGGTGCTATCGTCCCTTCCACCCGCCTCATCGTCACCACCAGCCCACTGTCTCTTCCAAAACAAGCAGCTCTGCTTCCACCGAAAAACCTTACCACCAACATTTGCAGCAAAATACTATCACGAGACGCCTTGAGTTTCAAACCACTATTAGCAACAGCAACACCAAACCTACAATCTTTAGGAATATCCCCACCCTCCCAATTTTTTCAAACCAAAACCAACAGCAATAGCACCGTCTTCCCCTAAACTACCATCCTTTAATCCACTAACCCCACCACCATCACTTCCTTCCCCCACATCCCTGTAACCAGCAACTAATTTAACAATTCCACCACCAACACATCTGTTATGTCAGCAGCAGCACTAGCAGCAGCATCATCACCACCACCACCACCACCACCATCCTTACTACAGCTACCATCTACACCTTAGCCATTAACAACAGCACCACTAAGAGCATCCCATTCTCCATCGCTACCGCTACCCCCATCACCACCACTATTACCATCAAGATGGGCCCATTATCAAAATCGCACAATCACTACCTCAACCGTATCAATATCTGCATCACCATTCGATTCACCAACAATAAATCTTCGGGAGGAGTAGCACCACCGGATTCATCACCACCGCCACCACTACAACCACTTTCATAATCAATATCACCTTTTCCACAACAAGCATCACGAGAACATGGCGAGAGGGCACAGACAATGGAAACGAGTACTGAATTCTAACAATAAATTTACCTTAACGAGAAGCATGTTTCGGGGTCCTTTAGGCCCTGCTTGTAGGCCGCACATGTATCGGATGAGACGCGTCTTCCCACAGCCAGTCTCACCCATCACAATCACAGGTATGTTGCATCTGCAAATTTTAAAGCTCAGACGTGAGCGAAAACCAATTTGCTTTGTCAGGCAAAGGAAAAATAACGTTGATAAAGTTTTTGGATTTTGTGTTCGATCCTTATCAGTTTAGTTCCCTTGTAGGCGGATAGTTGAATTTGCTCTAACCATTGCACGATGTGACCATAATTCGTGGTAAAAATAGGAGGGTCGTCAAAGCGGTATGATACCATCTCTTACCTGAATCTCATGTGAATAGCCAGAATCTTCTTGACATTGTCTGTAGTTAGTTCATAGGCTCGGTCTGGATCGTACGACCAGTTTACACCCATCACAGAACATAATTGATTTATCTTGTCTTCTCTAAAACAGAGTAAACATGTTGCCTAAAATTCATCACAATGGGACAAACTACCACGCAGGCACTAGACTTTTCGACGAACTTCCACTTGTTTTCCTTAATCTGGGGTGAAGGGCAGCTTGTAAAACTTTTCCCCTTAAATGCCATATGCCCATGAGCCCTCTTTCTGGAATTTTGTCAGTCTTATTAAACACTTCATACGAAAGAAACAATCTATCACTTTCACTCTATGCATAACACATTTCAGTATCGTCATTAAACCCTTACAGAAACCCTGAATGTCGACTCCTACATTTATTAACGTTAACTATAATGACTGGAAGGCAAAGAGGTTGATTGTCTAGCACTTACTTTTTGGAGGTCTCCATGTTTGTTGCAAAATCGACACGTTGGGCCTGCAGTCCAATACGCAAAGTTTTGGACATTAAACCCTTCTCCAAAGTTCGCCTTGTTTGTGGGTCAACAAGATCGCCAGCGCAATTGATGAAGAAACCAAGAAACGTCATAGTTACGTGGTCTTGGTTGAAGAACAGGTATGGATGAGGACTACATAAAAAAGAACTATCGTGAGACATAATGTGCATAAAACATGGGAGCTTAAGCAAAAAAATAACAGTTAAACTTTCACCTGCTTTCCCAACGTCTCCTGAGTTGAAACTGTTCAATTTCTTTTCGTTCAAGTTCCGCGTTATCCTCTGTATAAAATACAGTATTCTCCTCAGTCAAAGATGGAGTGGCAAAATCCTAAAAGGAAAGAAATCACCTTCTCATGGTACTCACTGCTACTGCAAAGCCACCAAGAAAGTACAAAAAAACTCTTAAGCTCCATTAATCATGGTAATACACTAAAACAAAGCGTCAATATAAGCCAACGTCAAGTATCCGAGCCCTTTTTTCCCGAAAGCTTGTATTAATTTATGACTGTCATCAAAAGATTTGTTTGAACACTGCTAAATCTACGTCCTAGATAGCGTGACTACATTCCTTGACAGCGAAGCGGTAGACAACGTCAGAACGTTAGTTGAGAGAAGAACTGAAATGTCAACTAACCCTTGACATTTGTATCATAAAGCGCACAACAAAAGAGCGGAAGCCCTCAAGATTCAGCACATGGGGTCCCTCTAAAACGGTCCTCATCAGCTTCATGTCACAGTAAAAACTGTGTTCACAGTCTCGGAGCTGCGAGTTCAAAAAACTCACAAAATGACGAATCTCTGACCACGACGGATCAGGAATACCGCAGTTTCTGCAGGGGAAACAATGATATGTACTTTGTTTAAACAATCTTCAATAAGAACAAGGTATCTCTCTATTCCTCTTTGTTGGTGATTACGATCCTTGATACAGCAAAATAGAGGGACGTCTTTTTTACAAGAAACCTCTTGTAATTTATTTCTAAATTGCTGATGTGCATTTCAGGAAAGAAAGAGACAGCAAACAGTATCTGTGAACTAGGCACTGTGTGCAACAAACCTGAGAAGGAGCACGAGGCAAGTCCTTTGATCATCATCGACATCACCAGGCGAAAACGTAAAATTGTCCAAACTCTTTCCTTCATTTGACAGTTTAAGATATTGATAAACCCGCTGGAACGGCGCGTTTCGAAACTCTTTGACGTCAAACAAAGGATTGAAGTCTTTTTTATCTGGAAAAAATTGAAGGAAACTTACTATAGTATCAGATACCTGGGAAAGGATAGAGGGAAAATTTCATTTCACTACCTGGAGTATCAGCAAAACGGCATAGAACAGTTCTTGGAGTTTGACATTCAATGGTTGGTAGTAGATCATAAAAAGGCCGCTTAGACATTGTGGATTTTCCAGATAGTCTCTGAAAATCGAAAGAGTAGCAAACATCATGAACTTAGACGGTTCAAGACAAGAGTTAGTTAGAATAAACGAGCAGCTATTTAATTCCCTTCAAGACGCTGTCGATAAATAAATAAGAATTTAGTAGTATAGGGAGTCTGTATGGGCCAAAATCCCGCGAAAGTCCCGCAAGTCTCGGGGTGAATCAAGATGCGGGATCCCGAAAGTCTGGCTTCACCCACGAGATCTCGAAAGTCTGACTTAACTCGCGAGATTTAAGATCGAGTGAGAGTCATCATTAAAAATCAAGATGGCGCATGCGCATAAGGCATGTGTGTAAAGTGTAAATATGTACCATATGCATATGAAATTCTTATCTACTCCACGAAACCCAAACGCGTAACCTCGGGTCCAGTCTTTTATCATTTACATCATGGCCATGCCCAATTATTGCTCGGACCCAGGCCTCTCGGGTATGTTGAGTGACTAAATTACATTTTGTGACTGTTTACACCATCTAGTGACTCTTATTCCATTGTTCGTGGGCGTAACGTTTTATAATGCGTACTCTTGCTCATCAGCAAATCATATACGGTTATGTCGCTAATAAAAGAAATTAGATATTAGAAAACAGATAAAACAAACTATCGAGATTACATTCATCATTTTCTAACTTCACTGCATCAAGTGAATATGGTAAGGTCACTGCAAGATCGTTGTTTTGCTCTCAAAGAGTATCGACATAAATTGATGGCTATCCGATCACGTATCAAGATTCAAGAGCGGTATCTCAAGGAAATAAAACATCAAGAACAGGGAACGTTCCCTAAAAAATTAAAAATCACTGCGATTCCCAAGATGGAAACTGCAGAGGGTCAAATCATGGTGGAAAAGGCATGCAATGATTTCAAAACAGTGGTGTTATGTCAAACGATACACGAGGTTCAAACTCATCTGTCGGAGGATCTGAAGCAATATCAGACCTTGAAAGATGAAAGGAAACAAATCAAGCGTGGATTACCCCGGACGAAACCTTTGCAACCATTGGAACTACCACAAATAAAATCTGAATTGGCTGAATTACGAGAAAAATACTTGCAACTTTGTGGGGTATTAGAAGCACAGTAAAACACTTAGTAAATAAATGTATTATATAAATTGTCCATAGGCGCGAGTTGTAATCTTAGCACGTGATAAATTTTGAGTCATATATAAAGTGTAACAGAGATTGTTTACTTCATGTTTTATTTTGACTTTCTTTTTGCAAAAAATTACATACTTTTCCCCTACTACAGTGTTTACACCAGTAACTCGGCGTGGCTATGTACAAGCTATAGTGTGTGTGACATGACCATTAAAACGCACGATTTCTAGAAAAGAAACAATGGGGGGCAAATTTAATGTGCATTGAAGCGTTCGATAATAGTTTTTAAGGGAAAGTACGGTCTAGAAAAAGTTTATCTCAATTGGAAGACTTTTTCTTCAGGATTTCGAAAATAACTGCCATTTTGTCCAGTTTGCTTTGTATTAGCGACAAGAGCGCTTCGAAGTTACCCATTTTTACCACTCAGTCTTGGTTAGAAAAACGCCATTTTGGATATTACGTCATTGTGAACTGACCAATAGTCCAAATTGTTCGGCGCTTTGTCCTTGTTGACATGTTTGACTTTTTTTTTTTTTTTTTTGAAAACAATTCCTAATACTTCTAATAGTTGAAATGAGATGAACTGTCCCGTGGTTGAATGTGAAAATACATACTAAGATTCAAAAGGAAAAGGTGTAAGCCTCCACAAGCTACCGGAAAGTGAAATATTAAAGAAAAGTTAGCCGGCAAAAATAACCCGCGACGACGGCTTGCCGAACCCTGCAAAACCTCAGATCTGCTAAAACGAAGATTTCCAGCGAAATATACAGGCATGCGAGTTTTCCTTGTTGACCTTTGCTTCGAACTGAAAGCTATGATTACCTTTTCCATATTCAAGACAGATTTCAGTTATTTATTCTATGAATTTTTTCAAACCATTTTATTGTAAACGATTAAATTGAAGCTTGAAATGGTGGTACACCGTGTGTGGTAAATTCTCAGTCGCCACCCTTGACCAATGCCAATTTTCAACATCATGCGCTTTTCCAAGCAGTGTATAAATATATCCTATCTTTCCTAAGTCTGTTATGAGTCCACTTAGTAAATTTTCTTTTCCCCGCCAGTCACATTCGCCTTAGAAAAATAACTAAATGATGTTTAATACATTGCTAGCATATGATCAAGAGAGACACGTTTGCGACAAATACAAACTATCTTTCGTCAGGCAGGCGCCCTCATTTCGCTATATCATATCGATTGGACGCAATAAAAATAACGTGAATATTTATGTCTTCCAACCAACTCCTTAACGTGATTATGCAGTGCTTATGCTTTCAAAAGAAATCGAAAGTTTCATTCTAGCTTCAGCTATGTTGAGGTAGTTTCTAATGTAAACACTGTCTGACAGAGGCGACTTTCTGGGCGTGTGAACAAAACGTGGGGTAGGCCATGGCCTAGGCCATGGTGTAGGCCATCGCCCACCCAGTGGCCTACCCTAGGACCTACCGGTGGCCAGATTTTTAAAAGCATAAAAATAAAATCAGTAAGAGTCGAACGAATACGCTGGCATACAATTCTATGCCTCTAAAAAGGGTATACTAAGAGGTCGCAAACACAATTTTCAACGTCAGAGGGAACGAAACAATCCAAATATTACAGCACTCGCCTAAGCACTCAACCAAAACGGTAGGCTAATGGGGAGGGGAAAGGAGGGGCCAATATTGCGTGGTTGCAGATAATATGCAAAATGGAGGCTTCACGATACAGGCTGCCAGTTGGTAACATATAGTGGAATGCTAGTGTAAAAAATGTAATGAACAGCGTTATATCGGAGAACATATCCAGGTACGAAAACGCAAACATTACGTGCCAGGCCAATTTTTTAAGTGCCTCTTAAGTGCTGTAGAGTATTGAATTTGCAACAAGCGCCCCGGGACACGCACGCATCGCTGTCATAAACATTTCGCAAACTTTACTTGCTTTTCCAAAGAACTAGTTTGAAAGGAGAGCTGATGTGATGATGTTTGCCTAAAGGTTGCGTTTAACCGGCCTCTGTTCCTCGATTTCCTTGTTCTATCAGAAGGTTAAGAAATTTTGATCGAAATGTGGCCGCCGAAACAGCAGAAGAAAGTCGTTGGTAAGACAGTACTCAGAAAAACGTTGAAAGGTTTCCAACAATGCTATCCTTTTAAAAACCTGACCATCGGTAGGCTATAGGGTACACCATAGGGTAGGCCACAGGGTAGGCCATGGCCTACCCCACATTTTGACTACACCCTTTCCTGGCGCGCGTCGAAAGTAACAAAGCTCCATTTCTCACAAGTCTCCACATTTGAAACATTTTAGAATGAAAAATACTGCATCGAAGCTAATTCTAAGCAATAAAGACAAAAAACACCATTGCAAATTAAAGGGTAATGCTGAATCAAACAAAATTTAATTCGTAACAATTAACGCCTGCCTTTGTCTGCGTTAATTTTGGCAATTAATAAGTGTTTCTAATCAGTTTTGTCAGTTTTACGCATACGAAGAATAATCTTCAAGTCTATAATTTCTAGATTCTTGCATACCAACTGGGGCTGTTCTTTGTTCCAAATGGCTCGTGTTCAGTTATACACCGAAGCTGGGTTCCTCTGACTGCAACAATAGTTCGTCTCATTCCGAGGTAGCAATTTGAAATGAATCTGTGGCGGGCACTGCGGTCTTCTTTAGCAAGATAACTACCACTCTACAGCTTGGATTTGTTTGAGGAAAAAACCCTTGCTTTTCAAATCGATTCGGTGTCCTAGTACATTTAATGCCTAGGAGGTTACATTCTCGTTTTCCGTGGGTTTCTCTTGACAGTTGCCGCAAGAGAACGACTCACGATTTCCAAGACGTGAGTGACTGAGCGGGTCGACGTTTCTCCTTGAAATTCATTTTCCTGACCATCTCTCATCTCTCCCCAATAGAGGTATCTCCTTCCCCTGAAGACGAGCCATGTTTCGTTTAAAACAAATGGATGTATTACATCCTCTCGGCTAGATTAAAATCCAAGTCGAGAATTTATTAAGTGGCGCCCCCCTCCCCGCTGTTCTTCTTGTTTAAATCCACTTCAGCAGGGATATAATTAGCATGCTTGACTACTGCTACGTCACAACAAAGATGGCGGATTTCAATTTTAAAATGTCGATTTTTGGAACGTAATTGTTCGCAACTAAAACGTTTTAAGCTCAAATGAACAGCCAGTTAAGACAATGCAAGCAAGGAACCTCGGATATAAGTAAACTTTTTCTAGACCGTACTTTCCCTTTAAGCGCATCAGAGCTCGATTTGTTCTCGAATTTTTTAGTACAACACCGCATGCCTCCTTCCTGCCTTAGCAGATGACTAAATATACGTCTTGAATCATCGCTAGCCAGATGTAAATCTAACATCATTTAAGCGAAAGGTCGTTGTGTGGCCTCAGAATACGCCTGCATAATTTCCTGCCATGTCGTCGGAAAAGCTTGGGGTAATAACTTTTTAAGCCCCCAGTTGGTCGCGTGGGTTCTATGATGCTGATGCAACTGAGCTACTCGAGTTTTTAGGGTGGAAAAATCTTGCACGCCAGCAGGAAATCCATAAAGCCACCATGATGTTTAGATGTCTGCACGGGCTAGCTCCAAGGTATCTATATTCAAAGTTTACGTGGCGTGACTCTGCTTATGACCTCAGGGACTCTGAAAATAAGCTTAATGTTCCACTACCGCGCACCTATTATTACAGAAAAAGCTTTAGCTACAATGGCGCCACATTATGGAACAGTTTACCACGCGATATAAGGAACACAGAGTCTCTGGGGTTATTTAAACGTAAGATCAATGACATTTTTTAAGTCTAACGCACGGCATTCACGGAAAACAGCTTTAGTGTTATAGTATGTAGTTTCAATTTTAAATGTCTTAGCGTATGTGATATGTATTTTTATAGGCTGATGAATTGATCGTGTCTAAATAAAGATTACAATACCATACAATACAATACAATACAAAGCGACCACGTAATGAGGATTCCGTGAAATACTTTTTGCGTATTTGCCAGGTGGGAATATATCTTGACAGAGATAGATCACAGTAATGTTACGATGATGTGAATGTTTGGTGGAAAGATCTTACACTTCTTTAACATCTCCTACTTCTGTCATAAGATCATCCATGACCGGCAAACCGCCATCTTTAGGGAACCCTTTTATCAACTGTTCTTCGTGAAGGTGTAGTCTGATCGTCCGGGTGAGTGTAGTCCTGAGAAGGACTGTTGTCGGTGGTAGTGACTGACGTTTCGACAACCTGTGCGGAAGTCATCATCAGAGTCAAGTGAATGATTGTTGTCAGTAGAATGTTCTTATTCCAGTTCGTGTGAAATGATCGGTTGGTTTTGCCGTGATGTTATTGGCTGTAAGACTCAAGTGACGTAAGTCGGTCGTGATTGGTCTGTTCGATCTGTCGGTAAAGTTAGGTCGTTCTTTTTCGGTCGTTTGTGATGTTTATGTCGTGAATGAGTCGTTTGTATGGTAACGGTACTATCGACTAAGGTGCTCGGTACCACAGCCACCTAAACTCTACGGTTTGCCGAAACTACACAAACCTGGTTTCCCGATGCGACCTATTGTTTCTTTCTGTGGCTCTCCTACATACCAACTATCCAAGTACCTGACGACAATACTACAACCGCTAACCGACAAATTCAGACATAAACTACAATCCACTGAAGACTTCATTAACGCTACCAAGACTGTTCAGATACCTGACGACTACAAACTAGTGTCATTTGATGTGAAATCACTGTTCACAAGTATTCCACTTCAATTAGCATTACAATGCACTAAGACTGCAATCCGACAATCTACCGACCTACTACCGCTACCGACAGACGACATCATGGACTTGCTAAACATTTGCCTAACGTCTACTTACTTTCAGTACAACGGTAAACACTACAAACAGTTACACGGCACTGCCATGGGGTCTCCAGTTTCTGTTGTTATAGCAGAAATTGTGAAGCAGAACATCGAGGAACGCGCCCTTTCGACTTGCCGACAAACGATACCGCTTTGGTTACGTTACGTTGACGACACATTCACCGCCGTTCGACACGACGAAATTGACGCATTCCACAACCACCTTAACGAACAAAACACTGACATACAGTTTACCAGAGAAGTCGAAGAAAATGGCAAACTTCCTTTTCTAGACTGCCTGGTAATCCACAACGACAACTCATTACGAACGACAGTTTACAGGAAACCGACACACACCGACAGATTACTAGACGAGTCATCCTACAACCCTACATCACACAAAGCCACAACTATCAGAACTCTAACACGACGCGCACAACTAGAATGTGACTCGACAGACAGCTTATCCGACGAGAACAAATACCTTCACCGTGTTTTTACGAAGAACAACTACAACAACGACTTCATCCGACGAAACACTCACCGACCCACTACCACTACCGAAACAAACGACACCGCAACCCCTACAACTACAGCAACCATACCGTACATAGAAGGCATGTCTGAAAACATCTCGCGCATCTTACTACCCTTCAATATCCGCGTCGCCCACAAACCCATCACCACACTACGTCAGTTACTAACCAACGTTAAAGACAAAGACGAACCGAGGAACAGACAGGGAACGATTTCTAAGATCAATTGTTCCGACTGCCAAGCCTCCTACATCGGTGAGACTGGCAGAAACCTCACAACAAGACTGACTGAACACAGACGGGCGACGAGGAAAGGTGATGTCAGCAATCACATTGCTGAACACCATCGACTTACCAACCACAACATTGACTGGGACTCTGCGCAATGCCTAACCTACAGCACTGACTATTTTCAACGACTGACTCTGGAAAGCTGGTTTACTAACTTAGAACAGACTCTCCTAAACAGATGTCAACAACTACCCGCTCCATACAAACGACTCCTTCACGACATAGACATCACAAACGACCGAAAAAGAACGACCTAACTTTACCGACAGATCGAAACAGACCAATCACGACCGACTTACGTCACTTGAGTCTCACAGCCAATAACATCACGGCAAAACCAACCGTTCATTTCACACGAACTGGAATAAGAACATTCTACTGACAACAATCATTCACTTGACTCTGATGATGACTTCCGCACAGGTTGTCGAAACGTCAGTCACTACCACCGACAACAGTCCTTCTCAGGACTACACTCACCCGGACGATCAGACTACACCTTCACATGTTACCCCCGGGTTCAAACCATTTACTGCACAACTGTTCTTCATCGGGTAGTTTGTCGTAAAATTTTAAATCATGTTGTTGCATCTCGCGGTATCCATCTTGCCAGACGCCATAACAGTGGTGAATGACGGTAGGGGGTGACACAAACAATTCACTCAAATGCGAGTCTGCCTTTTGGTCGAGCGTCGAGGGTCGAGTGTTACATGGCGAGAGTGAGGGTAATACGTCGAGGGTCCAGATTCTTCAAAAAGTGCGACTACAAATGTCAATTCTTCCGTGTGCTATCGTGGAATACCTTTTTTTCTAAGTTAGAGTGGGACCTCGCCACAAGGCTACAAAACTTCCGGCCTTTTCCTCCGATCGACTGATGAAATTATTCCGCCATTTTGCCTCACCCCTAGTGATGCGAAGACAGAAACAACGCTGTGACTCAGCAAATACAGGTTCATACGTGCTCATTTCCATTTGTTTGGCGAACTGTAAAAGTCTATTCCTTGAAAGAATTTGATTTTCTCGGAAAAATTGCGTTGTTTTTATTCTCGGAGTAGGCTTGTTTGAATAAAGTTTTTGTTTGGTCAAAGTTTTCCTATATGGGAAACGTGAAATTTTCCTGGATTTGCGATCGTCTAGTGATAATACCCAACGCGTATTCAAAACACTTTTAGCATATGTAAAATATTTACGATTTCGGGACTAAGTAGAGAATTAAAAATTATGAATGTTAATAAGAATTGTGTCGCGTTTTTGCAAAATAGAAACGACGCTATGACTCAAGAAAAAAAATTTAATTGTAACAGCAGATCGAATTTAACATGTTAAAACTGGTCTTACGGGGGTCCAGAAGGGGGGTCCACGTTTTGTACCAATGCTGTACCTTCACTCAACAATTCTTGTTAGCTATGATGGTACTTATTACTATTACTATTAATTGTTACTGAAATAGCTATCAAATGCCGTTCGAAAAACCGTATCCAGGGTATTTTTGCTACAGCTTAATGACGCATAATTATATTAAATTGAAATGAATTAAGAATATCGCGCTGTTCCTGATTTAAGGAAGCATAGACGGTATGGTCAATGTACACAAGTCCTGAGAAAAGAGGATTTTTCCTTGAAATGTGCGACGGAATCGGATGATAATATGTATTGCTAAAATCACTGATAAAAACTAGCTGTCCAGTTTGCTCGTTTCTCCTTGCTACTCTCCTGTCCACATGTTTGATGACTACATTTGTCAGTGGAGTTTTGTACATCAGAGAAAAGTCATTTCTGCAACCATAGCACTTTTGCACCTTACCGGGTGTTACAACAACCTCACACGCATTTGCTTCTCGACATTTTCCCATGCATCAACGGATATATTGCGCTGTTTTTTCCTCGTTTTATTATTTTTATCGTCTTGGGACGACGAAGAACCTTCCGAAAGAGATTCCACGTCACTCTCCAACTAACTCTTTTCCATTGTCCTTGCCTTCGATTTCCTGGAAAAATAGATCCATTTTAAAATACTAATTAAAGAAGTGATGCGAATAAATATAAAGACATACAAAATTCCCCCGTGTTTTGAACCTTTTTATCCTTTTAATTAAGGATAAAAAAAATCAAAATATCAATACAAAATATGAATACAAATTCACGCTGATCGCTATTAGGGCGTAAAGGGTTCTGTGCGTGATTTAAAAAGAAAAAAAACAACATTCAGATTATGAGACCATGAAGTAAGAATCCGCCAGAGCAGGTATTTTAGATGTTTTAACATCTATAAATATCTTAAACTTTTAAAAAACTTTTGGAACATGTAAAAAATTACTCCACTTGAGATTCTTTTGCCTAGGGATTATCACGCATAGAGCAAGTTCGGTATTAGTATTCCATAATACCAACTTAATACCTAGTTCTGGTTGCAGTTTATATTATTACGACAGACGTTAATTGTTTTACCTTCGAATGAAGAAAGTGGCTTGGTTCAATTGATCGTCGGTGTCAATGTCAGATTAAAGGACTTCATGAACGTCTTTCCCACAAGTGAGCAAGAACTGAGAGTGATTGTAACAAAGGGACCAGAAAATCAACTTCAGTTGAGGAATTAAATTAAATGAGCTCAGTTTTGAATTAAATGCTAACAATTTAAAAATAAAACAAGGGTAACATTTCAACACTTTCCTGTGGTCACGGCCACTGGCTTATGCGTTCAAAATCACGACGGATGGAACGTTCAGATAATAAAAAGCCGAACAACTCTTCGGTATTCATTCGGTGTTTGGTGTGTGTATGGTGTATTGGGAAATCTTCAGGAAACCTTCGGAATATAATCGGGGATTTTCTTAAAAGGAAAGATAGAAAATGTCTTGTTTGTATTCCAAACAAACTTTGCTCGGAGACGACGACGAGAGAAATTCGAAATTTCAAATCTCAAACGTCATTCTCGCAAAACGCCAGTAACGAATGGAATCGGCTACGCTCGTAGTACAGTGTTAGTAATACGAATGATGGACGATCCTCGCAGTAGATAGCGCTATCTACTGCGAGGATCGTCCATCATACGTATCAAATACCGCAGTTCAAAATATATGATTTTCATATATTTATTCTATCTCAGTGTTAGTAATATTAAAAAATATTCTCGTGGAGATTTGTACCAAATTGCACGCCATGTGATTACCCATACTAAATGCATTTCAATTTAACTGGCATTTTCGCACAATTTGGTCTCTAAATTGTCATGACTTTGTCCCCTTCCCCCCTGCATTAAAACAAAAAAAGATTACACTGACCTGCTCGCTTTCTTGTTTTTCTTCTTCGGTGGTAAATCCGTAATGTCAATCACATCGATTGGTATTTGTGACATCTACGATTATAAAAAATTCAAGGATATTTACCACTTATTCCTTGCATTGGATATGAGGTGAGGTGAGGTGAGGTGTGGTGGTAGCGTTCGTTGTGGAAAAAAAAGTTTAATGCCCGGTTTTTGTAGTGAAGGGCAGAAAGGGGAGTTTATTTGGAAGAATTATATGGTTCTCCGCATTTACTTGGTAGGGATCAAATGTACTCGGTAAGTGTGGAACTCCTGATTCACCTTCTTCCCATATTTCTTGCTTCACTTGTGTATCATTTTTCTGCCGCACAACCAAAAAAAATCATCGGAAGCGCTTTCAATTTAGCCTGTTCAAGGCATTAAGATTGTGAGAAATAGTGAAAAAGCCCCGCACAGCTAAAAAATCGCGCACGAGAAAAAAAAAGCAGACTTCCCTTTGCTTCCCGTGTCTCGCTCACTCCAATGAAGGGAGTAAAGTAACGACCATAAATATATTATTTCCGTTCTTACTGAACCTAAGTTCTTACATGCACATTACTGAATGTTTTAGCTTACCTTCCCACGGCCACGTGTATGGTGAAATCCAGGGGTTGTCTTATCTAGGCTGTCTTCAGATTCACTCTTGCATCTCTAAAATTAAAATTGATAAGGGCGACTAAGTTTTTGCCTCCAGGTTTTACCCTAATCGTCAGCAAAAAATAGAATGAACGGCAATGAACATAAATCTACTTACCAGCGGAACGTCATTAAGCGACGCCTCCAAGGCAATCCGCGTGGCCTCCTCGAAATCTTGCTTTTGGTAACGATACCAAAAAGTCATTGTCCAAAGGCGTAGATATTATTGCTTGCACGACGTCTGAATACGTTAGGGCACGTGCACCACTACTGATGCTGGGCTCAGGTGAGTTTTCCGACGAAAACATTTGGAAAATAACCTAAGGTCAGGTAGAAGATACACTTCGAAAGCAGGATCCGTATGAAGGTAATTAAACCTAAACCTTTCATATGATTTCCACGTGTGATTGACAGAATGGAAAGAATACAGTGACACCGCGGTCAGGGCGAATCCAGGGGAGTGGGGGGGGGGTCCAAACTTCGGTTCACAAAGGACTCTTGGACTCTTTTAAGGCAAATTGAATCAATTTTTTTTTTCTTGAGTCATAGCGTCGTTTCTATTTTTGTAAAAACGCGACACAATTCTCATTAACATTCATAATTTTTATTCGCTACTTGGTCCCGAAATCGTAAACATTTTACATATGCTAAAAGTGTTTTGAATACGCGTTGGGTATTTTCACTAGACGACCGCAAATCCAGGAAAATTTCACGTTTCCCATATTGGAAAACTTTAACCAAACGAGGACTTTATTCAAACAATGCATGTTCCGCGAATACAAACAACGCAATTTTTCCGAGAAAATCAAATACTTTCAAGCAATAGGCTTTTACAGTTCGCCAAACAACGGAACAATAGATGGAAATGAGGACGTATGAACCTGTATTTGCTGAGTCACAGCGTTGTTTCTGTCTTCGCATCACTTAGGGTGACGCAAAAATGGCGGAATCATTTCATCAGTCGATCGGCGGAAAAGGCCGGAAGTTTTATACCCTTGTGGCGAGGTCCCACTCTAACTTAGAAATCAAGGCATTCCACGATAGCACACGGGAGAATTGACATTTGTAGTCGCACTTTTTGAAGATTCTGGACCCTCGACGTATCACCCTCACTCTCGCCATGTAACACTCGACCCTCGACGCTCGACCAAAAGGCAGACTCTTCAAATGTTGTAGCAGCAATGATTTGGTGAAGCAAGTTTTACCGCATCCCGAAGATCCGACGATTAAAATACTACTGGGTGTTTTAAATTTAAAAACCTCACAACACCTTTGTGATAGATCCGAACGACAGGGTCGGGTCTGTTGCCACAGGTAGAATGGGTGGGTGATTCACAGTTGATGGCAGCCATTGATTTAGCATGATCCTTGAGTTCACACACGAATTTTTCTCTTGACGGGTTCTACTATCAGAACGCGTGAATGCTCGATTGCAGTAACGGCAAAAGTGTGACATTATCCGCTTAGAAGTTTAACTCGGTAATACTGCTCTCTATTTCGTGTCACAGCGATACTAATGAAAGATGTAAGAATCTCTTAGTTTTATTCATAGCATTTATCATTCACTCCGCGTGTAACCGCACTAACACCGCACTAACACCCACCACTAACACCACCACCATCACTAACACCATCACTAAACCCAGGAAGAACATTGGTCGGTTTACATGGTGTTTTCACCATTGTTCAGAGTTTGTTCAGATTCCGCAGTTTCCACCAGAGTGAGTGGTAAGATATCTTTGTTTTCTCTAGAGTTTGCCATTGTGTCTAACTTGGTGCAGAGTTGATCGTATTTTTTCTGTAATTCATCCAATTTAGTTTTAATCCGTGTGTGGTGAGATATCTTTGCTCTCTCTCTAGAGTTTGTCATCATGTCTAACTTGTTGCAGAGTTGATGGTATTTTTCCTGTAATTCAGCCAATTCAGTTTTAACCCTTATGTGGTGAGATATCTTAGGTGTCTTTTCTTTCCCAAGACTTCCCTCCTGTTGTTGTCGCTCACTTTGACTCTGTTCTAGCAAGGATTGATAGCTTTCTTTCTGTGCAGCAAGATTCTTTTCAATTTGCTGAATTCTCTGATCTAGCACCATACATTCTGCTTGATGGTATGCTTCATCGACAAGTTTCTGAGCTTCACGACTTTGCATCTTAGGGTAGCCCTTCAATGATTTCCATCGTTTGGGAAACGTTCCATTCTCAGCATGTCTTTTATATTCCTTTAACACATTTTCCTGACACTTTACGCGAGCATGAACAGCCTGCATTTTTTGTCGACATGTCTTTAGAACTGCGGATAGATCCTGAGTACTCGTCATCGTCAGCACACTACGTGAGCATGTAAGAACTGAGTGTGGTAGCAGACGCTTCGAGTTTTAACCTTACGTATACCTCCTTCTCCGGCACATGAGCCATGGCCGACCTACCATGGCTCGACCGACCGACCGACCTTCTCCGGCGCATTATAAAATAATGGTCCCCAATAAGAATACCGTTCTGGCGAATTCAGAATAGCCTCTGCAATAATAGACGCATACCTCACCTTTTTAGACATGTTTTAAACTCAGTGTTGCTATCTTGCTCGCTATCACTCTTTTACACCCTATGCAAGATTTTCATTGGTCTATCATTCGATTGACACACGTCATAATTCAGAACGACCAATTGTTCATTTTCCGAGAATTTTAAATACTCATGAGAATTATACAAGTTCATCTACGAGTTAATTATACAAGTTAATCTACAAGTTAATCTTTCAAATCGGCACTCTTAATTCCACAGGTAGGAACGAACGCTTTTCATTCCACTAATTTATTCGTGTTTTTCCCGTTGCCATGTTCCCACCAATGGCGTACCTCCGCTTCTCTATTTAAACCCACATACAACCCACAATTCCTCCATTTGCTCTGACGAAGGGCTGACGTTCGAAACGTCAGCTTTTTTATTCGTTACGGTGGCCAATTTACAATTTCAACTGAGTTGATATAACCAAATTACCTTGTTACCCCCACCAACGCAGCACCACGGTTTCTTTAGCAACTTTTAGCCTTTATAAATTTTAATTATCCCTTATTGTTCATTTTCTGAGAATTTAGAATACTCATGGAGAATCCAGAATAGCCTTTGCGATGACAGACGCATATGTCTCCTTTATAGAGATGTTTTAAACTCTGTGTTGCTATCTCGCTCGCTACCACTCTTATACACCCGATGCAAGATTTTCATTGGTCTATCATTCGATTGACACACGTCATAACTCAGAACGAACTATTGTTTATTTTCCGAGAATTTTAAATACTCGTTATCCCTATTGTTCATTTTCCGAGAATTTCGCGGTAAAACTCTTCTCCCTCGTTTGACCATTTCCGTTCTCTGTTCACTAGCCTTTGATGTATCGAGATGCTGTTTCTGTCTTCTTAAACCATTCCGTGGAATTGTTCACATGAATACATTTTAGCTTCGTCCAGATCTTTAGCATATCCAAGAAATGCTCTCAATGCTTTTATCGCGTTGTTTCTTTTATCGCAGTACTCTTGATTTTGATACGAAGAATCCACTTCATCTATGTCAAACATTTTTTCAATGTCAAAGACATCTGCATGCGTTTCTATGTAATGCAATATCATATCGATACACATCATTCTTTTGCAGGGTCTGTGTCTAACTTTTCGATCGCTGCTCTTATCTGTTCCATGGTCTCCGATGTAATAAAATTTTTCTTCTACCTTTACCTCTATTTCAAGTCGCCGTCACATGACACTAATACTTTTCTATCGAGCATAAACCAATAAAATCCCTTGACGCATAAATGACCTCATCTCTTTTTTGCATATATTCCGTGTCTGGTAAATCTTGAAACTTCCATTCTTTTACCATGATTCTTCCTAAAATTTTTAAAATGTAACCAAGATGCCATCCTACCTGATGCTTTGACGGCTGCATGTCGACACTGATGACTAGTTTACGTGCACATACACGATTTCATACATGATTATTCTCGCTTGGACTCAGGCCTCTCGGGATTCCCGATACACAATATAATGTTTCGTGACTGTTTAAACCACACCATGACATTCGGTGTCTTTTTACACCCTATATTTACTTACTTTCACAAATCTACATGCGTAAAGTTTTTACACACTCGTTGCACAACCTTCGTACAAATACACCCGTTTCATATATAAATGTTCACCAACCCTGCGCCTCTACAACAACTAAAAACGTCCGCAGCGCGCAACTAAATACAATCATAAACTTAAAATTAAACCCTAACCCTCAATACATTAATATTAACCCTAATTTCTAACCCTAACCCGTCTACCAACACGATTTAACACTAGCCCTAAACCACCCTCCTATTACTCTCGGCATTCGTCCGCCATCTTGAATTTATTGTTACTCTTGTCCAGCTTCGGAACCACGCAAGTTTGGCGTACACAGACGGCCCTATACTGCTGAATTTAACTCTATAGAGTTCTCAGTCCATGAGCTTCCAGACCCCGAGTTCTGAGAGCGTTCGCTTTTCCCTACTTGGGCACGAGATTGATTCCTAAACTACATGGCGTGCCAGAAAAAATTATGGAATCTTCAACAGAAGATTTCAGGGTGCTAAAGTCTGGAATGATATAAGTGAAGACATAAAGCTTCTTCCTCTAAAACGTTTTAAGAAAAACCTTAAGCTAATTCTTCTTAATAAATATTAATTATTTTCTGGCCTTCCTCTTGTTGTTTACTCTAACATTCCTTGCTTCCTTGACCTTGTTTTGAATGATGAATGAGTGTGTGTGTGTGTGTGTGTGCGTGTGTGTGCGTGTGTGTTGTGTGTGTTATCTGACCCAAATAATCACATTACATAAATCACCTAAGTATAGCTGCCCTTTTTTCTAGCCCCTATGGTTATTTGGGGCAGCTAGTACTCCTTTATATTCTTGACAATTTATCATTATTTTTATCAGTATTTTTTATGTTGGGTACAAATAAAGTTGTTGTTGTTGTTGTTGTTGTTGTCGTGGCGGTGGTGGTGGTGTCGCAACCAGAATTTACTTTATTAGCTATTATTAAGCACCTGCAGAATTTGCTCTGCATTCTACTATACTTCTATTGCTATGTTCACCTCCATACAATTATAATCGCGTTTCTGCGTGGAGTTACGTTAGAATTGGGTAACTCCTTCGGTTATTTAGCGTATTGGTTTCATTAGATCTCATTAGGCCAGGATAATTTCTGTAGTTAATTAATTTGAACCGGGTCAAGCGTTTCATAACGCTAGTTTTTGCTTGCGCCGTGTTGCTTTTATCTAAGAGTTTTACTGCCGGACCTGGTTACGCCACAAATGGTAAGTTCCCTTCTATTTCAATTAGGTTTTGTCGTTGTTGTTCTTGTTGCTTATATTTTCTAGTAAGATACTTGAATTCATTTGTCTTCATCCGAATCACATCTAAATACATGTCCATTTGGAAAATAAATTAACTTGTGTGCATTGACTCTGTGGCGTTGAATTTGTAGTATTTATCTACATGTGGATCAATTTTCTTATCGGTTCTATATGTCTCTTCCTTAAAACTATACATTTTTCAATTCCACCAACAGTACTATGGATAGAAAACCTCATCCGAACGTGCTACTGAATTAATCTATCGATTTACATGTAATATTTATAAATAACATTCACTCTCTATAACTTTGCCACTAACCTCTGAGCTTTGAGCTTCTTCCTCCATGGTGAAACCCATGGGTAGGGGAGCAGCTGTCGTAATCTCAATGATGTACAAGTCTGTGCTTCTTCTTCTCCACACTCTTCCAATCTTGTCACAAAGGCAGCCAAGGACAAGAAGGTTAAAAAGAAGAGCGTCCAGACCACGTCTCATCTGAGAGGAGAAAAAATATTTCTTTTGAAAGGTGGCTTTAACTTTTGCCCTTTTGACTGTAATTCGACAGGGGAACATTAAGATGAGAGCACTCAAACTGTTAACAAGCTTTAATTCTAGAGTTGTCATTAGTGTTTCCCTGGATGCATTTGATGACACCAAATTTCAATAACAAAATAACGTTCACTCAAGATCCTATCGACAGCACTTCTTAACGAAGTGTTGATCTTGCCCTTTGACATAAATGATGACACGTACCGGTTAACTAGGAAGTAAAAAAAACGGCCACTGGGATCAAGTTAAACTTCTTTAAGACTCGCATGCACTTAGTTTCTTACCGAAGGCGACACGTCTAGATGAAAAATACGGGACAGCGGTACATTGACCTTCACCATATGCGGTAGAAGCGCATCTACAAGCATTGATGAGTCGGTGGAGTTCCCATGAAGAGGTACGGTCACGTGCAAGAATGTTTTAGAATCTTGTCCTCGCCAAGTTGTCATAACCATGTCGTTGTTTACAAGGTTGGGCAGCTGTTCTGTTAAGCGACGAACGTACAAAGTCTTCCCTAAACCTCCTCGGTGTGATGAGACAATTCGGACACAGAGGCTGAGAAAAAGAGGATAGTTAACCACACCCAATCTCATCGAAAGGAGAGCAGCCGTCACTTGCATCGAAGGGATAACCTTTCTCGGGGCACTTTACAAGTTACGAGTTACGAGTTTACGAGGCTCCACTATCACAATTTTAAAAACATCACAAAAGAACTTACTTTTCTGGGTCTAAAGATCCAGCTGTCGTCCAAGTAATCTTACTACTACCGATGTATCCGCCCTGAGAAGGAGGTGCTTTGAATTGATGCTTGAGGTAGCCTCTCAAGTCCTCTGGTGAAGGACAAGGTGGAGCAGCAACACGATACTGATCAAGAGCTGCTATTACGTTGGCACGGTCTTCATTTTCGCTACTGCAGATTACCACCAGACCATAATCTGCGAAGTAATAAAAGTCACTCGTGGTTTTCAAGGGAATAAAGGCTGATAGTTTCGAAAGAGACTGTTTGGGGCTGCGTCAGTAGGAGTAACGAAATAATTTGGATATATCAACAAAGTTGAAATGGTAAATTGGCCACCATAATGATTACAAAAGCTGACGTTTCGAGCGTTAGCCCTTCGTCGGAGCGAATAGAGGAATTGTGGGTTGTGTGCGCTTTTAAAGGCAGAAAATGGAGCTACGTTATTGGTGGGAACATGGCAACGAGAAAAACAAGAATAAATTAGTGGAATTAAAAGGGAAAAGGGAAAGCACGGTAAGATAATATGTACCCATTGTCTCCGCATTCCCGGTGAAGCAATGCATGTCAGTTAGCTTCAAGTGCCAATTGACCCCCCAACATGTTTTTTCTATAATAAAGATTTCTCTTTATTTTCGTGATAACAAAGTCGACAAAAACATTGTCGGATCTATTTTATGAATTTTCAAAGATCCTAAATTGGCCTCCTTCATGTTCACGACCGAAAAATAGCCACAATAGGGCTGCTTGGTTAATGACGTCATCCCGGGAACTGATTGACATTACTCATATGATTAAATAAGAAAGCAGACACTGCAGCCTAACAAAGAAGAATAAAATTATGCCCGGAAGGTGTGTGTTGTTGGAGGCTGTAGCAATACAACTTCTTTAGAAATGATATCCGCCTTCATACCAACTTATATTTCGAAGAACAACTACCCTGAAGCGAAGAAATGTAGAAGAAAATAGGTAGACCAGTGCGACTCCCGCCATTCACAAGCGATCTAAAATCTTCTGTCGTCAAAGTTAAGCTTTCAATGACTTTTCTTTCATTAAAAATTGCTCGTCAGCGAGGCTGGTTTTGAATAAGGTGCCATTTACCATCAGTATGTTCTTGAGGTTACATGTATGAACATCAGTGTGTTCTTGAGTCCACAGGTGTAATTTCTAGGGCAGAGTTATCAGCTGTGAGTTTGTTCATCAGTCAGTTGTATATTTGACAGGTTCCTGATGTGCAGTGCTGCTTGCGTGATTCAGTCACTTATCCTTTCCCCTTTGCCTATCTTTTCTTTTGCGATTTTAAGCGTTTTTTTTTTTTTCAATTTGGGTTAGGTTTCACCCTTGTTGTTCGTTTCTGAGGAGGCAGAAAATGCACACGTACAAGATTTAACCTCTCTTTTGGCTGTTTGTACTCTCAAATTTACAAGAAGCTTGTCGACCCCGTTCAGGTTAGCTTTCGATTCTAAGGCAGATTTGCTTACATCAATCTCTGTTACATGGATTTAATCTATGGCCACTGATTGTACGTTCTTTGAAAATTCTATTAAGTTTATCTTTTAAGCTATTGCTTGCTCTAGTTTTCTAAGCTTAGCAATAAGTTTCCTAACACGTCTTTGGTGAAATTTCATTCGCGCTTCCACAAAATCGCGCCCTGCTTTCTTTCTAAGATCTTCGAATCGAGCTTAGGCTTCTTGGGCATGTACCCTTCTCGAGTTGAGTGGTAGTGTCAACGATTTCTTCGCTCCATTTTATCGAGGCTTCGCTTTCGGCGCGCAAACGATCCTTCCATCTCCGCGTAATATTGCTAAAGATATGAAGCTTTGGATGCTTCAGAGTCGTAGACACTGCCTGTATTTGAGTCTCTAGATGACATGCCTTTATTTAGGTATTTTATGAAGGGTCTTAAATTCTAAAGAAAGGGTCATTCCCGAAAGGATTTCCTGTCCTGGCAACACCGTATTTATGCCTTTCATTGCAGCCTCGTTGCGTGATTCCCGGGGTGACCTAACAACCTTCTCTGACCCAGGTCCAAAGATGTGCGGTCATGCACTTGTAGAATTGCGAGATTTTATTTGATTGCGATAATTCTTGGACTGAGATGATCAGTAAAAGGAGGAGATTTATTTTATCGTAAAACGTTTTTGAGGGTTTAGTGGCACTTAAAGTTGAACGTACGTTCTCCAGCCTTGCCAGCAAGTCCCTGTGTCACTACGCTTAGTATGTGCACTGCTTGTTTACTGACAGAGAAGTCCAACGCATCTGCATGTACGAGGCAATAAAATCGACCCTCCACGTCCCCTATGGCACGTCTCCACAGCAGTTCGATCTACGTCAAAGGAAAACAGATAGATGAAAAATACAAATAACAAAGAGTTGTGCCACTCAGCTAGGGCAACCATTTAACAGTTAGGACAATGAGCAACTCATCCATAGGAGGGAAATTCCCCTGCCTTCCTCAATGCACAACCATTAAATTCCAGAAGTGGTATTCTAAGCACATACGCTCCACAAAGGCTAATTTTGCTATTAAACATAAAAGAAAAATTAAAAAATATGTAGATGAAATTATTCCAGCAAGTACACTGTACCTCTTCTGTAGTGGTATCGGGAGTGCAAAGCAGTACCTCTTCGTGGCTTGGCAACGGCTGCTTCTTGTCATGCATATACAGGGCGAGGACTGTAGCAAGGATGTCATCTATAAATAAATGGGTACGCAAAAGCTCAAATCGTATTGTAAGAAACTCGCTATTATGCTCACTAAATGGTAGCTAGAACAAAATTAATTTAGTAACTTGACAATTTAAAGATCGTATTAATTAGATGCTCCTTGGGTTGCAACTTGACTTACCTTTAGGAACAAGCATGAGGTTGGGTCGTCCTCTTTTCAAGAATGCTGGAAAGGTGCGAGCTGTTGCTCCAATTCCTGAAAAAATGAAAATCATACCAGACTTATGGTCCAGTCAATGGAGATACTTCTGAGATCACAGCTAAGGACTTTCCATAAGTAAAAGTAAGTGTTTTACCTAGAACGGAAAGTTCCTTAAGGATTTTCCCAAGCTGAGTGAGTGTAAGATATTGACTAATCTCTGCCTCGTTATCTTCGTCTTTGCTAACCTCCTGATCTTCTATAATGGTTTCAGCGGACGTAGATGACATCCTCAGTACCATGGCTGATTCGGTTTCGTTTTTACTAGAGGAAGTAAAAAAATTCACCAATTGATTGTGGCTTTCGCATATTATTACGAATACAATCAAGTTCACACCATTCCATTAAGGTTAGCGCTAACATTATTAGTCGAATTAAAATACTTTATATAAATCTTCATTCATGTCCACTGTTCCATTGACTTTGTTCGTATTACTAGCATACCGTAAATCTTCCGCTTGCACTTCCTGCTCAGCTGACTCAACTTTCTCTGGGAAGATTTCTCGGGCAATCATAGGATTTTGCTTTGCATCTTCGTACAACGCTTCGATGTCAGCCTCGTCGGCATCTTCTAGACACCACAAAAGGAGATCACACTCTTCTGCATCAACACCCAGACTCGCCAAAGCCGCCAGCGCGATCTGCTCCGAGTAACCATGATCGGTAGCTGCATTCAAGAAACTTTGAATCTTAGACGTCTCCTTTGGCCTTGGTTTCTTGACGGACGCAGGTTGAACTTGCGACGCACTGGTTGCTGTCGAGGAACTCGCTCCTAAATAGTTGTTGTTGTCAAACACAGACCTGCGTGTAACCATTTCGTCTGGTGTAGGGAAGTGAGTGAACGAAGGCGGCTCCACTGTGACTCTGGCGTTTTCCAATAAGTCTGTGTCCTTAAAAGCGTGCTGTATTGCTAATTTTAACTGTTCACTGGTTAAATTGGGACGAACGCTCTCGAGCAAAGCGAGCACTTGGATGTTGCTCATGATAAGACTGTTGCTGTGGCAAACTGTCGCAATCTCCTTCCTGAGCGTCATCAACTGTTGTGTTGTGAAGAAGTTCAATTCTGTATACTCCTTCCTTGCGTCCTTGACCTTCTTCTTCCAGTTCAAGTAACACGTTTCCATGCATGTGCTCTCCTCTTCCAGTTCTTTTGCGATAGATTCACCCGTGACTTGGTCTTTGCTGCAATGAAATTCTTGATTCCAACCCATGCGATGAACGTAACCGGAGTCAAAGAGGTCAATGTATGCAGTCGCTAAGCGCATAACACCTTCAAGATTCTGTGATTAGATAAAATAACTTTGTTCGCCTCTAGTAACATCAACTTTGAGGATACCTGTCCACGTTATATTCGCAAACACTACAATACTGCAGATTTAAACCAGAAATTGCACATACATGTAACTCAATGAGTCCGAATATATGAAAATTACATGTGTACTGCAGTTTCAAGAAATGCATGAGAGCGATCCTCGCAGTAGTAAACCTTACTTATGTAGTAGTGGAAATGAAGCATGAAAAGAAAATTCAGGCCCGTACGGGATTTGAACCCGTGACCTCTGTTGTAGCTAACAAGCCAACTTTTTCAGGCCTTATTTCTACTACTATACAAGTAGGGCTCATTAGTACGAGGATCGCTTTCATACATTTCATGAAACCGCAGTACACATAAATGATTTTCACATATTCATATTCACTGATTTATCACTTCGACGGGTTTAATACGAACCAACATACAAACAGCTTGTTAGCTCAGTTGGTAGAGCCCCGCACCGGTATCGCAGAGGTCATGGGTTCATTCCCGTACGGACCTGAATTTTTTCAGACCTTATTTCCACTGCTACATGAGTAGGGTTCTTTACTGTGAGGATCCCTTTCACACCTTCATGTAACTCTTGCCTAATTACATGACCAACTAAAAAAAATCGAAAGTGCAGACCCAAACACGAAATATCGACTAGCTGATTGGCATGCGGGACTCCCCTTTCCGTGTTTCATCGTTCCTAAATTGTAATGGAAGCTCAGTACTTCTCTTCATTGAGAAATTCTTTGATACAGACTTTAATGTTACGCGTGACTTACCCTCACAAACAGTTCCACGTCATCCTTCCCTTTTTCAGCCTTTCCTGCGATCAACATGAGTTTGCTCTGTAAATCCTTCAGTTCATCAATGGAATAGGTTTTCGTCTGCTGCTCTTCGCTCTCACCCTTTAAGGTTACTGTTAGTCGTATCACGTCTTTGGATAACATTCGTTTTCCTTGTTCTGGTGACGGACCCTTTATGGTGTCCAAGTGACCCACAACATACACACCACTCGAGTTGATGTTCTTAGCCTGTGTTAATGACGTCATGGCAACCGAACCGTGAGACTCTTTGACAGTTTTCAGCCACTCCAGATGTCTGCTGGTATCACACTACGTAAAAATGAATAGAATGTTCATCAATCATGTAATTTCTCATCTTCCTTTGTTTTCAGTCATGTCTTGAAATGAATTTTAAACATTGGGAAATGCGTATGTTAGTGTTAGAGTTGCAAGTACAGGGGGAAATTGAAAAAAAATTGGGTCGTTAAACTAACCCCAACTGTGACATGTGGTTGATCCACGAACGTTTTAAAGATAAGAACTTAATTACTTGGGATCTAGTAACGACAACAGAAGTGACTCAGACAACTTTAAACTTGAGGTTATGCGCGCACAATAGACAGGGGTATTCCATACAAGTTCCATATTTAAACTTCCTCTGCAAGAGTCGAAGGAGGTGAAGACAAGCAAGACCCTTAATACAGAAACATGCACGTTACATTACTAGAAAACACTGCTCCAATTTCCTATCCAAGTACTTTACCAATTTCGTGGGTAACATTGGATCCGTCTCCACTGCTTTCCATACGGGTTCACAAGCTTTTATCAGTTGGTCAAAGCTCACTTTGTCGTCTTCAGTTTCTTTGAGGTCAAATATCAGAGGAGCGAAACCTAAGCAGCTGGTATGTAGACTGGTTATACGTTTAGTTTCCATGTCGCTTTCACCAGCAGAGATCAAGGCCAAGTCAACAAGAACCTTTAACTCTTGGGTGGCTGTAAAACGAAAAAGACTTAACGGTAGTCTATATTTCCTTGAGATCGCACTCCGTCAACCCACCCATTACTTTTCGCGCGATTTTATCATCTTCTTTATATCACGTGATGCAAATCACCGGATAGCTATCACACGATAACCCTCCTCGACGTTGATAGTTGTCTCCGATTGTTTACGTCGACAAAAAAAACTGAGCTCAAAACCTCGTTTTTAAGAATCCACTGGTGGTGATAATTAAAAGCCAGTCGCAAATATGCATCCACCACCATATCAACACTGGCTTTCTAACGAGTGTTTTTCGTACGAGACAAAAAATTAATTGATGGGTTATAAAACAAATAAACTCTTGTCAGGCTTGCTGGTATGTTGGCTGATAATGTTCTCTGAGAGATTGTCCTCAAAATTTCACATTTTCCCCTGAAGCTTCGCTTCTCAGCCAAAAATTCATTTTTGGGACAATGTCTTAGCCGTAGACATAATCAGCCGGCGTACGTGCCCCCGAAAGGATTTACCTACTAAACGTACGATCGCTTTAAAGAAAATTGTGCAGATATTAGCAATATACGGAATTTTTTACCTACGACCATCTCTCCCACTTTGACCGATAAACAGATAGCACATTACTGTTTGAACGTAAGTTAGGTACGCAATGACAATAACGTAAGTAATAAAGTAAATGCTAGAATAGTCAGTAGAATATGTAGAACGAATTTAAAAAAGAACTGTCCAACCCAATCGTGTCAATTATTTCAAAACCCACAGCCTCACTGCTGAACAAAGACCACTAAAAAACCCTATGCAAGAAAAAAGTGCCAAATTAAGAGAATTTGGCAGCATTGGTTCGTGTGTATTTGTCTCAATTTCTGCGCCTGGTTGGCAGCCCAACTCCCCAACTTACATTTAATAGTAGAACGTAACCACTCCACTAGTAGTTTACTGTGTACAACGGCTTCGAAGCACTGTGCTTTATCGACGTCCAAACACTGAAGAGCGCGACCGGCCTCAGAAAAATGTTCCCCAATGCTTTCTAAGGGCTTTTGCTTGAATTCTGTTAATAGCTAAACGATCAAATAGCAAATATAACTAATCATACTAAAAACTGCAGTTTTACCAAAGCTCATATCTCTCAAGCTAAGGGAAAAAAAAAAGAATTGGGGTTACCAAAAGACCAATTCTTAAAAATTCCCAACGCTCTTTAAATCCAAAGGCTAAGTGCCAATATACTTGAACAACAACAAACAGAATTCCAAGTTCTGAGTTCAACTATTCAACATGTAAACGGACAGATTTTGACCATCGTTTACACATTTCCTTTAATTCAAAAATCTCGCCTTCAACATTCAAAAACTTTCTCTGCACTCTCTAAAAAAGAAAAAATCAAGCTAGATTTTTTCAATCAAGCACAAACAGTTCTTTTCGGCATTTGACAGTCTGAATGACATCTTAACATATGCAGATTGCTCCTATTTTGGCCACATACTTTACAGACGGGAAATTTACTTTCTACAATAACTTATATGCCAACGTTAAATCTCACCCAGAAGCAATCTTCATATGATATGGGTTTTGTCCTGTCTGTCAAGCTTCAAAGTATATTCGTTGTTTGAGATTGGGACAGCTTTTCAGGCAACAGACAGGTCATTCCGATCATAAAACAAGAGTTACAATAAAAACTAAAAGCTTTACGAAAAACTAGATTTTTCCATACCGCACACCTCAATGTCCCAGCTAATGAAACTGATTTCCTCAGACAAGCAAGAAGTTAAACCTCTCTACTTTAGTCGGTAATTTATGATGACTAAATTACCTGATTACGCAGATCTTCGACAACTTTGAAGTCCCCGGTAAAGTCCATTGCCTCCTTGAACTTCCAGATGGTGTCAGCCGCATTAGCGTACTGATGAAGTTGTTGGTAACGTTGAATTTGGGCAGCTCGCGCGGCGACGGTTGACTGTAATTCTTTGGTGTTCGTAAACCTTTGGTCTGTGCCTACTTTAAACATGTAAGACAACTCTTCCTCAAGTTCCTTTCTGCGGTTTCTATAGCATTCAAAAACCTCGTCAACATCTACAAGAAGAATTGTCCCATTCTTGACACTAGCAACATGTTGATTCCAAAGTTGAAAAGATGGTTTCCAAACATTTTCAAGGACATCAGAAAAGCTAAGGTGTTCTTTTCGAGCTTCGTCATTCCTTCTAGCTGCCTGTGCCTTATTACCGTATTTTGTCCAGAGATCTTGGAACGTTAAGCTCTTTTGGACTCTTCTTAAGGTCGAAAGAACTTCTTTGACGTCAGGGGGAAGTTTGAAGAAGGTGATTTCGATCTGGTCATCTTCTTTTCGTTTGCACAATTGTTTAATCTGGAACTGAGATGAAACATCTTTTGGGGCTTTTTTCTTGAGGAAGGTCAAATCGACTGCGGGAAAAAGATTCTATTAATCATTAAATTCACCGTATAAAAGTTGTAGTTGACCAACTACCTGACTATTCCTATCCTGAAGACATTAAGTCTTCGGAGACAAAGAAAATATATTCATCATCATTGCGAAAAGCAGCTAGAAACAACATCATCATCCCCGAACAAACGCAGACTATTCTAAAAACTATAGCGGAACACTCAAGGAACGCCAACTTGGGAACAACTTTCTATCAGAAGTCTAATATGCTTCTTCAATTCATAGTACCCTCTTTGGTCTTTACACCCTAAATGAAATTTTTAATTGAATCACATTATACAAATGTGCAACAAAGTTTCAATTCCTATATTCGCTCCGACGAAGGGCTAACGCTCGAAACGTCAGCTTTTGTAATCGTTACGGTGGCCAATTTACCATTTCAACTTTGTTGATATATCCAAATTATTTCGTTGCTCCCACCGACGCAGTCCCAAACAGTTTCTTTCGAAACTATCAGCCTTTATCAACAGAGTTTTAGCCTTACATTTAAGAAATGCAATATCCATTATAATTATGTTACACAAAGGAAGAATCAGGGGCTGTCCCCATTCAGTCCACAAGGGCTGACAAGAGTTCATCAGGCTCCTCTACAGGGAATCTGTTCTTTTGACTAATAGACCCTTTGCAAAATTCAGTCCTAACGTTTCCGGTTAAACGAAAAAGAGGCTACGGATGTATCCTATAGCATAACTACTGTTGGGCATCAATGAATGTCAAAGCGAAAAGGAAATATTTGCTTGCAAATAGAATTTTTATGCTTCTTCTCCCCGTTGTGTACTTTTTATTTCTTTTGGGGGCCTGGGACTTGGGTGGCATTTATTTGGATTATACCCAATACCCTTTAGGATACTTGGGCTTGCCAAGTGACCAGGCTCCCATGTGAGCGTCACTCCGTTCCATCTTGATGGTGGTTAAAGACGTGGTTTTTCATTTATAAGGGAGAAAAGGCATAAATGACCTTTTACGATTAGGCGACAATCTCAATCTTTCGAAGTAAAGCTCTTATAGTATTGACGAGTTTAACTTTGGCTAAAATGTCAGAGATTCGCTGAAGAAACTACCAACAAAAGCAACGTGTATTCAAAGGTGAGAGTCGTAAATTCATGCCATATATCAGAGGCTCCCTAATCTTTATAAAAGTGTGCTGATGAAAACGATGAAGATGAATTGTGTCCTATTTACGTTCGTAATGGAAGAACAGCAGTAGTTTGCCAAAATATTGTTCCACTCTTACCAAACTTTTAGCTTTTAGAAATAAATAAATGTTATCAAACTTAGTTCACTAAAAAGGTCCACTACACAAAACAAGCTGACCAAAATTTGTTCAGGGGAGTATAGCAAAATGTAAAAAAAGTAACATAATTTACCCTCTTTTTATTATTGGAAATTATTGGAATTCATCTTAAGACAAACGTCTTGGACAAGAAGTTTGGATGGATTACACTTGTTTACTTAAAGGGAAATAAAATGCTTCTTTAAAGAATCTGGAAAAACTACAGAATGTATGAGCCCTTTGCTTACCTTGCAGGGTTCATCTCGCAGTTAATCCTAATTGATAAAATTCCTTTTCAGAAGTGGAGCTAAGGATTAAACTTACACAATGCACTTGCTGGGGAGTTACAAAATACATGGCGACAAAAATGATGTAAGGATTTTAAAATCAAATATTTCTCCTAAGCTCGAACCATTACCTGAAAGAAACTATCATGGAATATTTGAAAAGGCGAATTTTTTTCCAAAGAGTAATCACCATTTTCATTTTCCATAATAGTTTCTTTTCAGTAAATGGTATGAACCCAGGAGAAACATTTGATCGTGTAATCTGATCAAGGTGAGAGTAGTCCGTTAATTGACCGACAAGTTTACAACACTCAGACTTAAAACACTAGACGGATGATCACATCCGCTAGGACGACAACAGTTGTTCTCTTCTAAAATCAACATTTTACCTGGGTCATTACATAAAAGGTTTTCTAATAGGGGCAACACTTGAATGGTTAAGGCGAGGTTGGAGAAATTTTCTCCAAAACTCACCTGGCGAGATCACCTCACACATTCCAATGAATGTTCCCACATTTTCCATCACGGCACGGAATTCTTCAAGTTCTTCGATCCGTTTGGCCAAGCTACACTCAGCATCGTTCTTCTCTACTCCGGATGTTGTCTTCAAAAGGTCCAAAAACGCTTTTTCATGGTTTTGCACAAGTGATAAGACCTCGACCGTTACGGAGCCATCAGATATGTCTCCCACAAGAGCGTCCAGTAATGATTTAGCCAACCACAACGTTTCTTGACCTTCCGGCAAAAGTATGTGACTTCTTCCGGACTCCTCTCCTGTAGAGGTAAACAACCAATTACAATATTTACAAAACCTTACAAGATATTATGAACTAAAGATCGAGCAGGTAAAACACACATTTTAGTCTATTCTTTTGTTCTGTAATACCTGTTATTAGGCTCTTAATTTTAAAACATTGTTACAACTAATAGGTTTTCCTGAACTCTTTGGTATATCCTTAATTATCCTTATATGTATTCGTATTCTTTAAAGTGAAAGTATCGCACTCAAGCCTATGCAAACATTTTGAGTTCCCAGGATCCTTTTTCAGCATTATGCATAGAGTTATGATATGGCACATTTAGTTATTTTCAGTTGAGTGTGAAAAATAACCTGGATATAGGGTGGCTTTCTTCTCCAAAGCTTAACTATCAGTCTAATGAAACCCTATCGCCCTTGCTTGGATGGACATCGCTGCGCTCGGTCGGTCCGTACTGCCACGACATCGGGCCGATATTCATCAGTATGGCCCTCATGCTTGGTTACTCAGAAATTATTACTTTCAGTTCTCATTGGCTCGTTGCTATCTCCATTTGTTACGTTGATTTGCCGACATTAAAATATTCACTTTGGTTGTCATTGAAGTCATGCAATCGAATTAAGCACAATTCACGCTTGGTCTATGCTTCAGGGTGGCTATACGGGGACGAGGTAAAAATAAATATGAAAACATAAATTTGATAGATATGTTTTTGGGTTACCAAAGAATCTCAGGTATCCAGATATCGGTTTCCAGGTCAAAAGAAATTGAACAGTTCGAGGATCCAAAGACGATGTGTCTCTTTCTTCTTGTCTTTCCTTTGGCCAGGAGCTTGTAAGCAACATGGACAAAAGCTCGCCGTATTTTCCTGCTTTTTCGTTCCTTGTATTACGTTGATTACACGAATTCGCGATCATGTAAAATACACGCTCGTCGACTCCTGTTCTTTTTCCTGACTAAATAAACAAAAGAATGCTGTTAGAAGTCGGCAATAACATTGCCGTCATTAGCTGAATGATACAATGATATGAAAAGACAGATATGTAACTATGAAGGTGGGAAAAGAGGTGCTTTCTACACTGACTACTTATGCTGTACCCTATCTAGTTAAAATAAAAATGTATTGTCTGGACTCACGTTAATAATCTTTTCCATGGCTTCAAATGCAAGATTGGTGAAGGTTTCTCCAACAGCTGTTTCAAACCCATCCATATTCATTTCGCAAAAAATTTCAACAAGGTATTTTGCCTCTAGCTAAAAAAAAAAAAAACAGAGTAATATTAATAATAATAATAATAAAGTATTTATATAGCGCTAGTTTCCTCAAAGTTCAAAAGCGCTTAACAAGGGTGACACAATTGTAAAATTAGAAAAACGCTTTTTTAAAAAGAAAAGTTTTCAGTTTGTTTTTAAAAACGGACACTGAGGAGCCGTTCATGATATCGGACGGCAAAGTGTTCCAGAGTGTGGGGGCAGCTACAGAAAAAGATCTTGCACCGTATGTCTTCAAATTAAAATGAGGAATCACAAGGAGATTTTTAGATGATGAACGCAGTTGATGAGCTGGAACGTAAGGTGTGAGTAGATCACGAATGTACGATGGTGCAAGATTGTTAAGAGCTTTGTAAGTGATGAGTAGAATTTTAAACACAATACGACAATGTATCGGAAGCCAGTGAAGATTTATTAGAACAGACGTAATGTGTTCATGTTTTCTTGAAAGAGAGATGAGACGAGCAGCGGCGTTCTGGACGTGCTGTAACTTTTTTACTTAGTAGTTCGGTAGTCCATAGAGTAATGAATTACAATAATCCAATTTTGAAGATACAAATGCATGAACAAGTATTTCAGTGGTGGTTGATGACAAGTACTTTCTTATATAGCTGATATTACGGAAATGGTAAAAAGATGATTTGCAGATACTTGCACAGGTACACCCACAAGTTGTTGTATGCAAAGAGTCAATTCCATTTTCAAATCCGTCACATTTCCAAAAGGTTACACACTAAACCTTGCGAGCAAAAAATCAATCAAAGAATACCTATGGCTAACTTGTGGATAAAGTGATGTAGAAATAAAACATGTTTTCCAACTTGCTATTAGTGGTCCCGTAGCATGTAAGATTGCGCTATTAGTCTGGAAACTTTAGCTTTCTTTCCGACCATTATTACTATGAAATGGCTGTGGTCATAACACGAAAAATCAAAGTTTGGGTCGGTACGTTCGTGGAGACTCGAGTCTTTATGTAGATGATGTTATTCAATACTAGAGGATCAATTATTTTTATCACAACTTGCTGGGAAGAGATTAAAGTGACTGAAAGAACTCTACAAAAGTCTCGAGGTATTTTCGGTCTCACTTTGTGACTTTGCTCGCGTCAAGGAGGAATCCAGAATGATGGTGACCATCCCACTCCATAGAACAATAAACATACACTCAGGCGTTCTACAAAACCAATGCTAAATAAACTCCTGCGTTTGACAAATTTTCCGCTGCAAAATTCATCAAATTCAGAAGCTGCGATTAAAATCTCTCTTTGTCTGCACGAACCAAATTTTCCGTTCTTATGTCACGTTTCGCCGCGACTTAAACCTGCCCTGGGGTAGATCTAGACGCTGTCTGTAGAGAACTTTCATTCCCAGCCTCTTTAAAATGAACGGATTACTTTGTTTCAGACAGTTAAGGGACCACGCCACTAGAAGTCATCATTTAATATAGGAAAATTCAGCAACTTGTAGTAAAAATTAACTCTTTAGAGGAATTAAGAAGACTTTCGAATTCGCTTTCACTTCAGAGAGGACTCAGTTGCAGATCTCAATAAAAATTTAGAGCACGATCTCAAACACCAAATAAGTAGAGGTCTGCCACTCGGCATTGTCTATCATGCAGCAAGTCTTTCTTGCTCTGAAATTCTATACGACTGGGTCTTTTTGCGTGTCTGCTTTCTGCATGTACCATCACTCACACATGTCGAGGGCAGTTTCGAGACGGAAAGGACAATTCCTGTCTTTCCTGATGACATAAGGGGCACTAAATGAAGGTCTCATGATGTTCCTTAGTTTCCAGGTGTGAGCGGGGGCATCTATTGGCACCTATATTAGGATCGGATGTCCAAACAGCTACAATACCATGGCATTTAAAAACAGAAAACAGTTTTACTCTATCAACGTTCAACCTTACTATGATGGCGGTGCAGTCATAATTACCATCGTTACACGCTGGCCTGGATAAACCAACGATTTGCGCATTTTTGAGAACAGCAAGATCGCAGAGAAAATGAAGGAAACTATTATCCTGTCATGGAAAGCTTGGTTCCCTGTGGTTATATGAGACGTTACGAGTGTCTCACGATAGCCCGTCAGTTTTAAAAGAGGAAGGGGTTTGGGGGAAGGTTCAGTTTTACGGACTTACACGACAGCATAACTTAGTGCCTACGGTCTTCCTCAGGCGGTGTGCACACTCTGATTGCCTTGAATCATGGTCGTAAAATAAAAAGTGAGTCAATTGCATCCTGTTGCGGTTGAGTGAACATCCTTGCAGGCAGCGAGATAGCGTGAATAGAAGTGGAATGCTATGGGGATTCAATGTATGTTGCCATTCCTTCGAAAGTTACAAATGTTTTGACGAGCCTGAACTACTCCTGTTATTCCTACGCCACGAATTCGTTCTTAGGATGCAACCGACGTAATTCAGAAAGAAACTGCAGTCTTGCCTAAGTATCTCTATACAAGATGTACAAATGTATAGTCTACGATTGAAGAGAAGAAATTCGTGAAAGAAGAAAGCGAACAAGAAGTCGCAGCATAAAGCCAAGAAATCGAAAAACATCTCGAGAAAGCGGACGAGGGACAAGGATCCAAAGAACAATCAAGGCTCTCGACAGCGAGGAAGAAAAAGAACAAACTGTTCAAAAACCGCAAACAGAATCTGGAGTTTGAAAGGAAACTACTGGAACAAAAGGCAAAGTTCGCGAAGAACCACGGAGAAGAGAAAGTGGCCGTGCAACAGTCGAACAACCAAGATTATCTTCAGCAGCCAAGCTTCCCAAACTCTTAATAACGAAGTTCAGTGGCTCCTCTTTTGGGGAAATTTACTTCTGAAATAGACTGCACTGGCCTGTCACTAAATTTGGATATTTGAAGGAACTAGTAAAAAAAACTCGTGAGAGCTGATATTGACGGATTACCATTCACTCAGCGGGATACGAAATTGCGAAGCTATTCTCCAAGCTATCTGTTCCTCGGTTCGTCCTTGTCTTTGACGTTCGTTAGTGGCTGACATAGAGTGGTGATAGGCTCGTAGACGACGCGGATATTGAAGGCTTGTAGGATGTGTAGACAAGCCTTTTTGTACGGCATTGTTGCCGTAGTCATAGGAGTTACGGTGTCGTTTGTTTCGGTAGTGGCAGTAGGTCTGTGGGTGTTTCGTCGGATGAAGTTGTTGTGGAAGTCGTTCTTTGGAAAAGATACGGCCGAGGTATTGGTTGTCGTTGGATAAGGTGTCTGTCATGTTGCACACTGGTTGCGCTCGACATGTTAGAGTCCTAATAGTTGTGGCTTTGAATCGTCCAGTAATCTGTATTTTTCCCGTAAACTGTTTTCCGTAATGAGTTGTCGTCACGGCTTATCAAGCAGTCTAGAAAAGGAAATTTACCATTTTCTTCGATTTTTCTGGTAAGCTGAACGTCAGTGTTTTCTCCGTTCAGGAGTTGGTGGAATACGTCAAAAGGATATCGTTTGTCGGCAAGTCGAAAGGACGCGCTCCTCGATGTTTCTGTCTCGCTCAAGTTGTCGAAATGTGAGTTTCCACTACCGACAACAGTCCTTCCCAAGATTACACTCACCTGGACAATCAAACCACACTATCACATATTACCCCAGGTTTCCAACGATTCACCATGTATTAATGCTGCCTTAGTAACCGGTCACGTGAACGTGAATCTAAGCAGCAATTGGTTACTGTTTTGTCTTTGTCTGGGTTATCAAATTTGATAACGACCCCGAACTGGTAAGCACAAAAACCATGTGCTTGAGCATCCGGGTAACTTAAAGAAAATTCTCAGTATTTCGGTTTATTTAATCAAACTTTTAGTTTCCAATCCAAAAAATATATATATAGTTAAAATATTAATGCTCCTCAGAGATAACACAAGTCATGGCTATCACTAGGATCTAAACTGTGAGGGTCATTTTGCCTATAGACAATCATTACATTTCAAAAGGATACCTCCAAGATTAAACTACCATGAGATCCGCGTACTCTTAGTGAAACTTTCCACTGTCAAGTGAATCTGAACGTCACTCCTTTACCTACCCTTCTTGCCCGGTCGGACAGCTGATCAATTAAGAATTTCCGGTAGGTGGTAAAGCCTTGATTTTCATCTGCAATCGAAAGAAGCTCGCTCCAAACCTATTAAAGAAATTGCAAACACCCTGTTATGAATACTGATAACTCCTTCAGAATTGGTTCCTGTAGCCCAATATTGTTGAAATAAATATCGAGAAAAAGGGATAATCAACAATCAATTAGTTTAACGGAAGATTAGTAGCTGCAAACTGCTGCTGTTAGTTGTATGGCGGGTTAACGTCCTAGGCTTGGAGATGATTCCGATGCACAATCTACCTGAACTTGGCCTACACTGACGCATTTAACAAACCAGTTTAATGAGTTTCGGAGACCATTGAAACGATGCAATTACTTGAGATTGGACCTTTTGTTCCAATCTTACACTACAATTCCTTCCTTTTTACATACCAAAAGTTCTCTTGCTAGGGGCTCACTTCTGTAGCAGACGGACATGCTAGGTAGGAGATCGTCCACTATCCTGGTTCTAAGATCCTTCAAAAGTTGACTTATGGAGTTGTCCTCGCTTTCCAGTCTTTTATCTTGATGAACACCCTCAATAACCTCACGTCTTTGTCTGCAGATACTTGTAAACAGAAGTTTTATGGCTTGACAGATGACATCCAGGTAATCTCCCAGTTTCAACTTTGAAAGGCAAATTTCCACCAGTTTTGAACACACTGAAGTTGTAAACTCGAGAGTCTTCCAGTCAGTGCTGAGAATTAGAGATTAGAAAAGAAACAGGTAAGAGAACTGAACCTGGAAGAGCAGAAAAGTAACAAAATCAGGGAAGACTCTACTTTTTCGGCATCTCTTGTTAACCAGTTCCTTATGCCTTGGCTCTCTTCTAGTGCGGTTTACCTGTTGCAGGTCAGCCTGCCCTAGCTCGTCCCCTTCTTATACAAGAAAGACACCACTGAGTATTAAAAGAAAAACCGCATTGAAATAAAACAGTCTCCTTTGGTAAGAAAACCGACTATGACCCCATTCTAAGAGCCCAACGACTCGAATAAATTTAAGGATACTGTAGACCTTCGCGGGTGTCCTTCGCGAAAAAAATTGTTACCGTGCTATTTAAAGTGTAACCATAAACTATATATCAATGGAAAGGTAATTGAATGTACTTTCCGGCAAAAATTCTTTCCTGTTAGCTTGATCTAATTGTAAGCCGACTAAGGCGCGACGAGTCGAAACGGACGATGTTTCTTTTAGCGAATTAATCGGGCATCAAATCTTTCCGCACAAGTGAAACTTCTGCACAATTTCAATCTTAAGGGGCTAGTCTCCAAAACTTTGTGGGGCTTTTTCGATATTCCGATTGGTTGCTATGAAATCTTTCTGTCAAGTTTGGTTATTAAAATTTTACCAATACGCGTTACGTTGGAGTCCATTGCGGGAGATCAATTTCAAAAAAACGGAATAGCCTCTCACGGTTTTTGTGTGGCTTACACGAATTGTGTAGCCACATTATGGCACGATCTGATTTATTTATTTGTCCACGAGATTCAAGCGCCTGTCACGTGGTCTATTGTCGTAGGACGCTCTATTCTGAGTCAGCCATCTTGGTTGTGAGCGTGGACTAGATTAATACTTTTCTGGTGATCGTATCACGAGTTAGTGCTCCTCACACAAACCAACACACGCAGACACGGCTTGTGTTATAACTGCAGCTTGTGCAAGAGCTTTTTCGCTCTTAAAAGACAACATTTAACAGCTTGAATCTTCGGTACCAGTTGTACTTCACTGAAAAGAGTCATTACACTCGTGCAAGTCAACAACTATTGGTTTGGGTTGCACTACTGAGTGTCTGAAAGTGTTTAAAAGTAATTGAAAGTATCTAAAGCCCCCTGAAAGTACCATGAAGTGAAGTACGCTGTATTGTAGTTGCATTCTCCTTACACTCTTGAGAATTCGTGGAGGCATATTTCAGAACGAAAAAAGTAAGTATGGGAATCTCGATTGAACAATACCAGTCACGGATTGGCTTCTCATGAAAATTTCGTGAAAACAAAGGATGCCTTATCACGTTTTAATTAAGGATCATTTTTGGAGTTTTATGCTTATGATGCTCTATTTAAATGTATTTTACTTGCCAGTATTGAAACAAGTTGTTGGACAACACAAACTGTGGAATGATGTGATGTTTTGGTTTTCACAAATGATTTTCTACAAAGCCTATAGACCACTTTCATAAATGGCTGCCGGATTAATATTCTTCTGTTTAAATTTAAATTAGCCCTTCTAGCCTCGTTCTCCAGTACAAAATTCAAAAGAATACATTATCTCAAGCGAGGCCAGAAGGGCTAATTTAAATTTAAACAAAAGAATATTAATCCGGCAGCCATTTATGAAAGTGGTCTATATTCAATTGCTTAAAGAAGCCTAGTAGTTAACAGGGGTTTCATTAAAATTTGGAGCAGGAGGGCATCTGGATTTCACAGGCGGGCATCTGTATTTCACAGGCGGGCATCTGTCTGCAAGGCCCAAAGGGCCTTGCCTTCTTGGGGGGTCGGGGGGCATGCTCCCCCTGAAATTTTTGAAATTCTACAGTTGCAGAGATGCATTTTCCACCATTTTGAAGCACAAACTAACATCCCAAAGTTACCAGCTCTTTTTAAATTATGATTTGATGCATCAGTCAACAGACAAATTAGATTTGCTTTTGCAACATTTGGTTGCATAGTAAGGTCACTAGAAGCTGTTTTAGTAACATTATGTATTTCATTATTTGCCAAGTTCTCGGAAGGCGTTGTTTCTGTGCAGCTATCATTTGCTGGGATCTCGGATGACACGGTTTCTGTGCAAATATAGTGTGGGATATAAGTGTAAACGATTGTTAAGTTGTTCGTTTCAGAGGTATATGATTTCAATTAAAGTATAAAAAACGAAAAGGCGTTGGCGTTAGATTTCTTCTATTTTCTAATCTTACTAAAGATGGATCTGCTAACAAACACACGGGGTTAAAAAGTTCTTTTCTTTACAGTTGTCGTGAACGAAAGATTTGTTACCACACGAGTAGAGTTTTTGCATTCCACCACAGACACAGACGAAGGAAAGTTAGCAGCTTCTACCACAAATTGACTTTCAGTTCCCGTCGCTCGCAGAAGATTCAAATTCCAAAAGTAAATCAGAAAAGAATGTAGCTTTCGGAACAATTTTCAATCACTTTAGGAGCAGCATGTCTTTCTGAATATAACTCAAACTTTAATTTAGTGCGAATCGGTTGTACCATTTGCGTAATGATACGTCTTGAAACTCGAGCCGGCGGGGAAGAAATTGGTCACGAGCTGGGCAACCAGTTGAAAGAGCTAGCCGACTAAGATAACAATCTTAGAGAAAATAAACTTCGTGTATTTCATAAAAAATGGAAGAACTAATTTATTCTAAGTACTGCTATTTTTTGTTTTGGCTTTACTGAAGACATTTACCGCGGCAAACCGTGAACCGGTGATTTCTGAATCCAATGTGCTAATTTATTTTAATATACAGCATTGAAGACCTCAATCTCTCATTTGTGAAGGGCAAAGATATGCCTAGTCTCCCTCACAGCCGTTTTTCGTCTCGTCACGCAACGCCCCTCCCCACTAATCAGGAAGATTTAAATCTGCCTGATGAGTGCTTAACGCACGAAACTCAGAGTTGCAGCGAGCCATGTGTGTTTCTTTCTAGTCACTTAATGTTATATAAGTTTAAATATATTTTTTTAGAAGACATCATAGGAAAACATAGGAAAGTAACTTTTATATTTTTCTTATGGTTTGAGATGTTAAAAGCAGCCGGGCAATGTCGTCTTCACAGTCGGTCAATTTGCCCGGTGCCCGCCCCTCAATGAAACCCCCGAGTTAAATGTTACAACTGAAATGTGATTAGTATCATGTTTTCTGAGTAATGTCCACAATTATTCTGACCTTAACAATTCATGACTTCCTGTAAGCTTGGCAGCCACGTAAATTCTCTTCATAATGGTTCAGATAAACATTAATATTTAAACTTGGTAACAATACACGTGTCTTAGGCCTTTATTTGGTAGACTACGACTCCTTTTTTAGTTACTTGTTTGGTTTTGGTTAATTCATCACAATACTGATATGCATGAAGAATTACACCCTTGACTGGCCGAAAACATTTAGGTGCCTTTTTCATGTCACTAGTGCAAAAGTAATAACTCAAGTACAAATGTAAACTACTGGTAGGCTCAGCAACAATAAATCCCACTAGAAACCAATCAGATTTACATGAAGTAGGTTATGCTGATTGATACACATAGTAGATGACCAAAATAAACAAAAGCTTGGATATTTTTACATATACTGATAAACATTAACAAAATTGCATTCCTGAGTAAGATTTCAGCTAAAGAACAAATTTTGATAGCAGGTCAGGTTGACCATTCACATGATGTCAAGTTCACATATTCATTTCATGTCTGGTATGAAATAACAATATCAATAACAAGAAAACTTGACAGATTCTGGTGCTTAAATCATATGATACCCCTCATGTGCTTGCCTGCACACTGAACTCTGTTGTGTTTAAGTTATGTCTCTGATTATTGTTCCTGAAATCTATTATGGTGACACTATCTCTCTTGAACTTTCTGTTAAATAAAACCTCCAGGTCAATTATAAATCTTATTGGGTTAAAAATTATCAGCAATGTTAAAGTAATGTTACTTCAGAGTACTACTTAAAACATGATTCATTAAAATATTGCTTGCGTTCAGATCTTGTTAGGCACCTATCTTTTTTCCCTAAATTCTTCCATTTACAACCCCGTATCCACCTACCTCAACTAAAAATTTCTGTGTTCTTTATTGAAAACACGGTCCCACACAACCCAAATACAATAATTATAATAAATGATTTGCTCTCAACCAACTGAGAATAGAACTTTGTGCCCCAATGGACGAAAGAAACCTACGTTCAGCACTGTGTTACTTTACATGTATGTTTTGTCCAAAAGTTAGACACATTCAAACTAAATCAAGCTCCCAACGGCTCCTAGTGTAAATTAAATCATTTCCCGAATATCCCAGCCCTCCTGGAAAGTTTTGTCCTCGTGTATTGGTACGCAAAATACCAAAAATATTCATATGAAATATTTCCCTAGAGTTAATTTCACATCACTTGCCTTGGAAAAGACAATCAACCTACAAACCTCAGAACTCAATTCCACTTCATTACGTAAACAAAATCATGACTGAATCTATCAGGCCACCATACAAGATGATGCTGACACCTTTTTTAGTTCCTTAAATCCTCAGATTATATGTGCATCCTTGCGGTATTGGTTGTCAAACTGAGACCACCATTACAAAGTTTGGCCGTTAACCCTTATCTTGAAAATGAACATTTCAGGAATATTGTATGCTAGTTATCTTGTTTTATTGATGAACTGGAACAATATTGAAAACTATCTAACTGTAATCAGATATTAGCTCTTCCAATAGAAACTCAATAAGACACCAGACACTAAAGAGCAGCTCAATTTCGTAAGCCACACAGGTACGCATTGCGGACCTATTTTTTAGATTGGTACCTTGGGAGCCTTCGACCAAATTTCATGTCAATCCGTAAAGGTTTCATACCCTATCAATTCATCAAAATAAGACACACTCGCGTAAAAACGAAATTGGTTTTTTTCGCTTCCAAAGTTTTTCCAACATTTCATGCCTTTAGTTAACCATATGTCAAGTTATGTCAACACGCTGAAAAACTCGAAATGCCGACTGCCAATAGAAACACAGGTGCGGAGTCCAGGAGACTCTCGACAAGAACATGTTACGTTTCGCGTGAAACTATCCTGCAGTAGTGCGTGCCAGAGCTTCGGAAAGCTACCCTGCGAGCAGAGGTAATCTAGGAAGATCAAACGGCCTCTGCTCGCAGGGTATCAGAAAGCCGGCGAAGAGAAAAAATTCCATGTCAATCCGTAAGAAAGTTTCGGCGGCGCCGTCAAGTTCAACCCGTACTGACCCCGAGGAGGCGGTGGAGTCCGAGATGCGAGCCCTTGTCCGTTTTGGCGAGATTTTTTCGCCATTCTTCATCGAATTCCTTCAGTGTCTGGCTCTTACTTCTAGGCTACTTACGTCTAGGCTCTTTTCCTTTTTTCACTCTTCTCATTATATCACGAACTGCTACGATACACACGTGTAACTGACTTACGAAGATATTTATGCAACTAACACCACAGGGCGCCCACACAAGCGGCGTGTCTGGTCGTTTGTTCGAAATATAAAGAAATGTATGGGAGAATATTGAAGAGTCGTAATATATCGTAAACGTATAGCAAGGAATGTCCATGTTAAGGCTCAAAATAAATATAAACCTACCTCACTTGCTGTGCATTGTCGTTTCTGTGGCTCTAAATGGCGAATTTTAGCGATTTGGTAGATTTTGCGGTGACTGTTACTTTACTGTATAAGAAACAGTAAAGTAACAGTCAACGCAAAATCTACCAAATCGCTCAAATTCGCCATTTAGAACCACAGAAACGACAATACACAGCAAGTGAGGTAGGTTAACATTTATTTTGAGCCTTAACATAGACATTCCTTGATATAAGTTTACGATATTACGACTCTTCAATATTCTCCCATACATGTCTTTATATTTCGAACAAACGACCAGACATGCCGCTTGTGTGGGCCCCCTGTGCTAACACTACCCCAGATTTTCGGCAGCGAAAAGCATCACGAGAGTCATCTGTGTTGATACATTATAATTAGCTTTTCACACTTTAGCGGCTCAGAGAATTCAGTTCGAAAAACGTTTTTGTTAATAACTCGAGTGCGTTTCAATATTTCAAAATTTTTTTTTTGTTCGAAACTGTAGTTAAAATAGTAATGCTTTATTTGGGGTGAAAAAAAAGATTTTTGGTAAAATTTGGCCCGCGAAGGTCTACCGTATCCTTAAGTGAATCACAGTTGGTCCCAGACTTCCAGAATTCCAAGAGGTGAACAGCTCTTGACAATGTAAGTCCTTAAACTTTCAAGTCTTTGTAAGTCTAAAATGACTCTTAAAAAATTGAGGTTGATGTGTTAGTAAATAAGTAAGCTGTAACACACCAGGTTTGTGCTGTGTCCATTTCCAACTGGGAAATCATCAGTTTGATGCACTGAAGTACATTGCTCCACTGTAAAAAGAAAGGTTATGATACGTCACTGTTACAACTTAAGACAGCGCTCCAAGCTCCGACCATTTTGGTCGCCATGGCGAGTGAAAAAAATATTTAACGACTAAAATTCTGGCCTAAGTCGCTAATTGGCGACCAACAGATTAAAAGAGAAACTTACTTGAAAAATTATCCAGTATAGGACGAATTTAATCAATAATAGTACAAGCGGCGGCATCACCTGCGTTTCTCTTTTCGCCTCTCGTCGTTCCGAAACTCTACTGCGTAAACTTAAAATGAGCGTAGACTGGGAAGAGGGCAAACTTAACTTACTGTACCCTTCTGAGGAGCAGTACTTATGCCTGCTCCGACAAAGAGAATTTCGCTGTTGATACGCTTCAGTGGCCGCAGACGATTCGCTGCGCCAGTCGGTCTGTTGGCTGCAAAATCTATAAAGCAGGATCAGGGGCAAAATTCAGTTCCAAATAGGAACTGGCACAAAAAAAAGTCAGACATCAAAATAGGAACAGGCACAGCTTATTAGGAACAGGCACAGCCTATTAGGAACAGGCACAGCTTATTAGGAACAGGCACAGCCTATTAGGAACAGGCACAGCCTATTAGGAACAGGCACAGCCAATTAGCAACAGGCACAGCTTACTAGGGACAGGCAAAGCACATTAGCAACAAGCACAGCCGATTAGGAACAGGCACAGCCTATTAGGAACAGGCAGAGCTTATTAGGAATAGGCACAGCCAATTAGGAACAGGCACAGCTTATTAGGAACAGGCACAGCTTATTAGGAACAGGCAGAGCTTATAGGAAGAGGCACAGCCTATTAGGAACAGGCAGAGCTTATTAGGAACAGGCACAGTCTATTAAGGACAGGCACAGCCTATTAGGAACAGGCACAGCCTATTAGGAACAGGCACAGCCTATTAGGAACAGGCACAGCCTATTAGGAACAGGCACAGCCTATTAGGAACAGGCAGAGCTTATTAGGAACAGGCACAGCCTATTAGGAACAGGCACAGCCTATTAGGAACAGGCACAGCTTATTAGGAACAGGCACAGCCTATTAGGAACAGGCACAGCTCATTAGGAACAGGCACGGCATAATAGGGACAGGCACAGCCCATTAGGAACAGGCACAGCATGGCAAGGCAAGGAGCACAGGGCACCAAGTTTCCCAGAAGGCCCTCTGAGAGGCAATTAAAGATGGCTACCAGAATGCAGCAAGTCCGGTAAATGGCGAAGTATTGGTCTCTTCTCCACTCGTGTTTTCCACTATGCTGAGAAGTTGCAAATGTGTAGTACGCCTGTGCGAGCAAACGAGTTTAATCATTTATCTCTAAACTTTGATGTGTCACTGGCAATTGTTGGCAACGAATTTTAAGAATACGTTTGTATAAAAACATAACCTTAGTCAATCTTGTGAAAAGGAAAAAAATTGTCTCTGCTCGAAAATATGAGATGGATTTTTCAGAATCTAGGGTAGTGAAATCAATCATTTGGTTTAATATTCTGATTTGCATGGAAAAGATGTGGTGCTTACTCAGACAAGAAGAACGTTTCAAGAAGTCCTAAGATATGTACAAAGTGGAAATCTAAGTGAAGAATGTGCCAAATATTTGCAATATAAATGTTAAGGGGTTATCAATATCCTCAACATGTCATCACTTATTTACAATATGCCAGTGACATTTGTTAATCAAGCTGAAGAGATTTTCTGAGTAAGCACCACATCTTTCCCATCCTAATCAGAATATTAAGCCAGATGATTGGTTGATTTCACTAGCCTTGATTCTAAAGAGTCCATCTTATATTTTCGAACAAAAACAATTTTTTTTCCTTTCCACAAGATTGACTAAGGTTATGTTTTTATGCAAACATCTTCTTAAAATTCGTTGCCAACAATTGCGAGTGACACATCAAAGTTTAGAGATAAATGATTAAAGTGCACCTAAACCCAAAAATTTTTTTTCGCTTAACGAAATAAGCGTATTTTTTGGAGTATTTCTGTGCAAACATTTTTTTATTTGCTCAAATCCTCAATTGTCTGTGCCCAATCAAAATACGGAAAATCGGCCGCCATCTTGCCCCACGGCCGAGTTTAAAGAGGAATGGCTCTAGCGGGTAATGTGACGTCAAATCGAGAACACGAAAGTCTGCATTTCACACATTTTCGCTTGTTTGGGAAGGTTGTAGTCGATTTTGTCCGAAAATATGCCGACTAAGTATGTCGTAGGATGTAGCAACGTGCGAAATTTGCAAGAGGGTATCACGCTTCATACATTCCTCATACAACACACCTGGTCGGCATATTTCGGACAATATCGACCACAACCTTCCCAAACAAGTGAAAATGTGTGAAAAGCAGACTTTCGTGCTCTCGATTTGACGTCACATTATCCGCTAGAGCCATTCCTCTTTAAACTCGGTCGTGGGGCAAGATGGCGGCCGATTTTCCGTATTTTGACTAGGCACAGAAAATTTAAGATTTAAGCAAATTAAAAAATTTTTGCACAGAAATACTCCAAAAAATAAGCTTATTTCGTTAAGCGAAAAAAAATTGTTGGGTTTAGGTGCACTTTAAACCCGTTTTCTCGCACAGGCTCACTACACATTTGCAACTTCTCAGTATAGTGGAAAACACGAGTGGAGAAGAGATCAATACTTCGCCATTTACTTACTTGCTGCATTCTGGTAGCCATCTTTAATTGCCTCTCAAAGGGCCTTCTGGGAAACTTGGTGTCCAGTGCTCCTCGCTTTGCCAAGCTGTGCCCGTTCCTAATAGGCTGTGCCTGTTCCTAACAGGCTGTGCCTGTTCCTAATCGGCTGTGCCTGTTCCTAATAAGCTGTGCCTGTTCCTAATAGGCTGTGCCTGTTCCTCATAGGCTGTGCCTGTTCCTCATAGGCTGTGCCTGTTCCTAATAGGCTGTGCCTGTTCCTAATAGGCTGTGCCTGTTCCTCATAGGCTGTGCCTGTTCCTAATAGGCTGTGCCTGTTCCTAATAGGCTGTGCCTGTTCCTAATCGGCTGTGCCTGTTCCTAATAAGCTGTGCCTGTTCCTAATAAGCTGTGCCTGTTCCTAATTGGCTGTGCCTGTTCCTAATCGGCTGTGCCTGTTCCTAATCGGCTGTGCCTGTTCCTAATCGGCTGTGCCTGTTCCTAATAAGCTGTGCCTGTTCCTAATTGGCTGTGCCTGTTCCTAATTGGCTGTGCCTGTTCCTAATCGGCTGTGCCTGTTCCTAATCGGCTGTGCCTGTTACTAATCGGCTGTGCCTGGTCCTAATAAGCTGTGCCTGTTCCTAATAAGCTTTGCCTGTTCCTAATCGGCTGTGCCTGTTCCTAATCGGCTGTGCCTGTTCCTAATCGGCTGTGCCTGTTACTAATCGGCTGTGCCTGTTCCTAATAAGCTGTGCCTGTTCCTAATAGGCTGTGCCTGTTCCTAATAAGCTTTGCCTGTTCCTAATCGGCTGTGCCTGTTCCTAATCGGCTGTGCCTGTTCCTAATAAGCTGTGCCTGTTCCTAATAAGCTGTGCCTGTTCCTAATGAGCTGTGCCTGTTCCTAATTGGCTGTGCCTATTCCCAATGGCTGTGCCTGGTCCTAATCGGCTGTGCCTGTTCCTAATAAGCTGTGCCTGTTCCTAATAAGCTGTGCCTGTTCCTAATGAGCTGTGCCTGTTCCTAATTGGCTGTGCCTATTCCCAATGGCTGTGCCTGGTCCTAATCGGCTGTGCCAGTTCCTAATAAGCTGTGCCTGTTCCTAATAAGCTGTGCCTGTTCCTAATAGGCTGTGCCTGTTCCTAATAAGCTCTGCCTGTTCCTACTAAGCTCTGCCTGTTCCTAATCGGCTGTGCCTTTTCCTAATCGTCTGTGCCTGTTCCTAATCGTCTGTGCCTGTTCCTAATCGGCTGTGCCTGTTCCTAATCGGCTGTGCCTGTTCCTAATCGGCTGTGCCTGTTCCTGTTCCTAATCGGCTGTGCCTGTTCCTAATCGTCTGTGCCTGTTCCTAATAGGCTGTGCCTGTTCCTAATAGGCTGTGCCTGTTCCTAATCGTCTGTGCCTGTTCCTAATAGGCTGTGCCTGTTCCTAATCGTCTGTGCCTGTTCCTAATCGGCTGTGCCTGTTCCTAATCGTCTGTGCCTGTTCCTAATAGGCTGTGCCTGTTCCTAATCGTCTGTGCCTGTTCCTAATAGGCTGTGCCTGTTCCTAATCGTCTGTGCCTGTTCCTAATCGGCTGTGCCTGTTCCTAATCGTCTGTGCCTGTTCCTAATAGGCTGTGCCTGTTCCTAATCGGCTGTGCCTGTTCCTAATCGGCTGTGCCTGTTCCTAATAGGCTGTGCCTGTTCCTAATCGGCTGTGCCTGTTCCTAATAGGCTGTGCCTGTTCCTAATAGGCTGTGCCTGTTCCTAATCGGCTGTGCCTGTTCCTAATAGGCTGTGCCTGTTCCTAATCGGCTGTGCCTGTTCCTAATCGTCTGTGCCTGTTCCTAATCGTCTGTGCCTGTTCCTAATCGGCTGTGCCTGTTCCTAATAGGCTGTGCCTGTTCCTAATCGGCTGTGCCTGTTCCTAATCGGCTGTGCCTGTTCCTAATCGTCTGTGCCTGTTCCTAATAGGCTGTGCCTGTTCCTAATCGGCTGTGCCTGTTCCTAATCGTCTGTGCCTGTTCCTAATAGGCTGTGCCTGTTCCTAATCGTCTGTGCCTGTTCCTAATCGGCTGTGCCTGTTCCTAATCGGCTGTGCCTGTTCCTAATCGGCTGTGCCTGTTCCTAATCGTCTGTGCCTGTTCCTAATAGGCTGTGCCTGTTCCTAATAGGCTGTGCCTGTTCCTAATCGTCTGTGCCTGTTCCTAATAGGCTGTGCCTGTTCCTAATAGGCTGTGCCTGTTCCTAATCGTCTGTGCCTGTTCCTAATCGTCTGTGCCTGTTCCTAATCGGCTGTGCCTGTTCCTAATCGGCTGTGCCTGTTCCTAATCGGCTGTGCCTGTTTCTAATAAGCTGTGCCTGTTCCTAATAAGCTGTGCCTGTTCCTAATCAGCTGTGCCTGTTCCGAATAAGCTGTGCCTGTTCCTATTTTGATGTCTCGCTTTTTGTTGTGCCTGTTCCTATTTGGAACTGGATTTTGACCCTGATCCCGCTTTAGTAAAGTCCTTCCCTTAACATATCGCAATGTAAGATCTAGTCTCCTTCGCAGCCGTTATTAGGGAGGAGCATTGCGTGACGACTCTGATAACGGCTATGAAGAGACTATGCAAGATCGAGCTCAAATAAGTTTTGATATAATTTACCTTATAATAATAATAAAAGAAAAAGTAGTTGTCTGTCTTATTTTGTGCATTTCGTAAGTTTTGGACACAGCCTTAGGGAATGAATAGTCAGGAGGTTTGATTTTCCTCTGGGAAAGAAAAATTCAGTGCTAACTCCACGGGAAGTTATCAAGCATGAATAACTACGCAAGTGCTGTTTTTAGCACCTTTAAAGAAAGAGATAAAACGTGATGAACTTTAAGGTTTTCCTTGAACAATGATTGCGAAAAAAAAAAAAATTTAAAAATAAGCTCTCTATTTTCGTGAAATCTGTCATACAAATGGATAAACCAATGAACCGAGAAAATTGGCATCTTGTTCACCGTTCTTGGTCAACGCCAGCCTCAGTCACGCATTATGAAAAGTGGATAAATCCATACAGGCTTACTGTGGTTTAAGTTAGGTCGATGAAATAACTCGTTTTAGCTACCAGACAGTCTCTTCCTTTTCTTTCTCTTACAGTACCAAAGTTAAGTGTTAAGTGGCCAAAAATCGAACATTTTCAAAATATGGTGGCAATAGCCGAAAAATTGATTCGGCTCATATTCTCAATTTAGGTAAGCCTTATGGTGAAACAAAGCACTGCATACTTCGTTTGGCTGAATATCGATTTATTTTCGAGAAAATCGATAAAAGCTGAATTTCGCCCAAATGCCGCTTTTAAAGCTCAAAATTTCCGACGAATCTCGGAGCGTCGCGCCACGAATTGAAAACACTTGGACCGACAAAAAGTACCACATTATGAAAAACAACATCAATACATAATTTGACAGCAATTTGAGCAATTCATGATCATTTAATTACACAACGCAATTAAATTTATCCGACCTTCTTCTAACAAGATTAAAAATAGGTCAAAAGTAACCTGTTACTTAGCTATGTGCTATACAAAATAATCCACTGAAAATCTGGCTTTTGTAAGGCAAAGTGTGGTTCTTTTCGATTTCCAAAGGTTTTTTGGGGGAAATGATTCAATGCGATTTAATCAAATTTTAAAGTTGGATAAAATGAGCTGATTTGACGATGCCGTCAGTTATTCGAAAATGTCCACATTCAAACGCAAACTCGATTGTTTCGCATTTACAACCAATTGACAGCGTATTAATATAAAATTATCTTACCGTCCACATTGCTGTACCACACTGAAAGGGGATAGCAGTCCTGAAATTGTTGTATCGCTCCCATAATAGCGTTATAATTTGGCAGGATAGTCAACACATCCTGATAATGATTGTTTACAAAGCGTATCTCGGGGTTTCTCTCTTTCCATTTCGTTGAAAAGGAGGCTGTAATTACTACCCGTAAGAGATCTTTGTTTAAATATAAGTCTTTAACTAAACCGCGGACCAAATGTTGGCGAAACGTTGCTAGTTGAGAAACATGTTTCTCGTGTGCGGAATAACGCTGATTAATTCAAAATTACGGTTCACAGAAATCGACAACTCCGCAAAAATACAACTTTGGACCTTGAAGCACGTGGCTACAGGAACTAAGGTCGAGTGTTACATAAAGGAAACAGGAGCAAACAATTATTTGACTCCGATCCTTATTGAGTTCATAGTTTTATTTTGTAAATTATTGTTTGGGTTGATAAAGCTCATTTTAGGACAAAAAGAACTAAAGATAAACCCAGTTCGGTGATTAAAAGCTCTGCTTGCTACAATACCACTGTATTTTACCGTTGATAAGTTTTCAACTTCCCTGAACTCTTACTAAACTTTCCTCTGCTGACGGTATGTAATATTCAAAATTAGTTACGGTCAAACCTACCAAATGAAACTCAGAGGGGTGTTTTTATCGTTAATCGCTGAAACCACACTGAGTATCTATAGAAACACTTGGTGCTTACTTTGTGTAAGAAGAAACTGGTCGAGATGACAATTGCCTCGAGTAGATGTAAGGCCCATTTTAAATAAATTACAAGTATTTTTTAAGGCATTGAAAAATTGAATCGTATTTGTTTCCTCTTCCTTACTTTTTTAATCTCTTTTGATTGCTTGATTAATTACAGAAATTACCTTGAAACTGGCACTTTCGTTTACTAATAAAACGAATTGCAGAGAAAAGATGTGAACTCTGCAACAGCATTGCGTGTCGTTCTCCTCATAAGGATATCTGCTGCTCGTTCAAAACTATCGTAGGAGTACACTGTGACTTCGACAGACGATCCAGAAAACGGGAAACGGTAATTAGACCTCTTCTTGCCTGTTCAAGGCGCATTGAGAGCAATTCCGCTAGTCTAGGTTTTTCCGGGCCAAAAGACGAAGTTGACCTAGTTCTTAGCCGAGTAGCCATATTCTCTCCTCCTGCTGACATACATTCCATGACAATTTGTCCCTCGCTTAGTGCAAAGCTTGGTGAACGAGAGGCTCTAGTTCGAGGCACAGAGTTCCTTCTGATATATCAAACCACGCTCAATAATATATCGCCATATGATGCATCGATTGGCTTTGGACTTCTATAAGAAGTAGTTATTCACTTCTTAGATTTATCATCTTGGAAGGAAAGATTAGGAAAAGATTTATCATCCTGTAAGGAAAGATTATCATCTTGGAAGGAAGGAAACATGGGTTTCTTTACTTTCTTTTCTCTGGTAAAATCTAGATGTCAATCTTTTCCCGATGGGCGTGAACATTCTGGTCTGACCAGACAACAGGTTTATGTTAAATATTTCATTACGCATCAGCGACGCTCTATAATATTTCGCCATATAATGCATTGATGGCTTTGGACTCGACCATATTTGAGGGGGATAGATCACTACTTGGCTACCTTCTTGGGCAAGAATACTAAATAACTAACTAGTTGAGTTGATTTTTCAAAGCCACTGTTTCCAAAATGCAAGTATTTCATGTAGGTAGACCGACTCGCACTCGAGTCTGCTGTGTCAGCTGGTGCAATGATTACTCGAAGCGTTTCTTGAGTCCCGAGATACGCAGAAATGGTTTTATTTCCAGATGTGAGCTTTTTTTGGACTGCTGCCGGGAAAAGGTGGTTGTGGAAAACGTGAACGTGCTACCTGGGTCGTAGTCTTACTACCGGCACGTGTAACTTAACAAAGCACAGTAGCCTCTGGAGAAGAAGTAGTATAAATATAAAGCCGTTGAACGTTGGCTTTTACAAACATTTCAGCGAACTGTTGTGGTTTTCCAGGTTTGACCCTTGTAAAACTTCCTTTAAGTAAACAAATATTCAAACACCCCACTTTTCTTTGTCGCACATCTGCAATAATGTATGATGGACTAAGCCCTTTGCAGATCTTTCGCACTTTTTTTGTCCTAAAATAAGCTTTATCCCCCGAAGTACCATGAAACATTCAATTATGATACATTAAATTATGATTTAGATAATTTTTTGCTCCTGTTTCGTATATGTAACACACGACCTTAGTTCCTGTAGCCGCGTGCTTCATAGTCCAATCTTTTATTTTTGCGTTTTATTTCAGTAGACCTCATTTTGAATTAATTAGCGTCATTCTGCACGCGAGAAACATGTTTCTGAACTAGCAACATTCCGCTTACATTTGGTTTACGGTTCGCTTGCAGATTTATTTAAACAAAGATCTCTTACGCGAAGTATTTCAACGAAATGGGAATAGAGAAACCCCGAGATATGCTTTGTAAACAATCATTATCAGGATGTGTTGACTATCCTGCCAAGTTCTATTGCTATTGAGGGAGCAAGGCAACAATTTCAGGACAGCAATCCCCTTTTGTGTTACAGCAATATGGACGGTACGATGATATTATGTTAAATAGGCTGCAGATTGGATGTAAAATGCGAAACAATTGAGTTTGTGTGTGTATGTGAACATTAGGGAGCTTAAGACAGAGACGTTAGGGAGCTTAAGATACAGACGTTTTCGGGGCGACAGCAACGTGACAACCTAGGTAGACTGGGCCAGAGGTTGCTGTTTTCGTGCCATAATTTAAGTTGTTAAGATTCTGATGACGGCCGGCCTTTGCGACTTCGTCGAGTTTAATTAATTGTTGCGCTTTATAAATTAAGGCTTTTTTGTCGTAGCATGGCTACGTTTGAAGAATTCCGCCATCTCCTCGTCCTTTACTACGACGCTAATCTTATTAGCGATGAAGAGTTCTTGGTTTTGTATGAAATGTTTCCGTATAAAAACCTCAATTTTCCATAAGAAAATGTTTATAGATCTGAGGTGTACGTTTTCGAGGTGCATCTACGAATTGATAGAGGGAATGGCAGCAAGCAAAAATTCCCTTTTATGTTAAGAATTCAAGTACTGTACGCGTACGTGCCCAAAATTTACTTCGACGATTTGGACTTAACTGTTGCTTCGGTCATTTTAACCAAAAGAGAAAACAAAAGGTCTCTTGAGTTAGCCGAGACATCGTGTGATGATTTGTGCGAAATGTGATAATGCAATCACTTTAATACAAGTGACAAAACTGCCAGTATATTAAAAAAAAAACAAACAAGATCAACTCACGTTTTCACCACGACGGCAAACTCACTGATCTCACGTCGCCGGCGTGAGGGCGACGGCGGGGCCGCATGCGCAGTCAATCTCGCCCCAATCTTAATCGGTCTCCACGTCGCCGTCGCCCCGAAAACGTCTGTCTCTTAAGCTCCCTAATTTCGGGGCGACGGCGACGTGGAGACCGATTAAGATTGGGGCGAGATTGACTGCGCATGCGGCCCCACCGTCGCCCTCACGTCGGCGACGTGAGATCAGTGAGTTTGCCGTCGTGGTGAAAACGTGAGTTGATCTTGTTTGTTTTTTTTTTTTTTTTATATAATGCCAATTTTGTCACTTGTATTCAAGTTATTGCATTATCAAATTTCGCACAAGTCATCACACGATGTCTCGGCCAACTCAAGAGACCTTTTGTTTTCTCTTTAGGTTAGAATGACCGAAGCAACAGTGAAGTCCAAATCGTCGAGGTAAGTTTTGGGCACGTACGCGTACAGTACTTGAATTCTTACCATAAAAGGGGATTTTTGCTTGCTGCCATTCCCTTTATCAATTCGTAGATGCACCTGGCAAACGTACACCTCAGATCTATGGAGGTTTTTCAGCTTAGTGCGTAGTCTTGGACTGAAACGTCATATACTTAAATAAAGTTCTTATCGCATCGGACTTTCCTTATGTAGCTAAAGGCTGGCTTCTTCGGTAGTGTAGCAGCTCCCGTAAGTTGAGTATCTCTGAAGGCATCTAACTTTATTAATTCAGTGGAACTGAGTTCTTGTAACGACTCCAATTGTTATTAGAACGAGCTGTTGCTGTTTGTACATCTCTCATATTTCAAATTATAAGATCTTAAAGCCATAGGACACTGATGTTCTGATCATAACGTAGCTCTATGAAAAGTGTCTTTAATTCTTGTTTACAAATTAATTCTAAACTCCGACTCCTTTTTTTCAGCACAATGGAATGGACAAACCAGCTTGACACATTTTTTAACGTCGAAGTAAAGGACGAGGAGATGGCGGAATTCTTCAAACGTAACCATGCTACGACAAAAAGCCTTAATTTATAAAGCGCAACAAATAAACTAGACGAAGTCGCAGAAGTCGCAAAGGCCGGCCGTCATCAGAATCTTAACAACTTAAATTGTGGCGCGAAAATGGCCACCTCTGACCCAGTCTACCTGGGTTGTCACGTCGCCGTCATCTCGAAAACGTCTGTATCTTAAGCTCCCTATTTTCGAATAACTGACGGCACCGTCAAATCAGCTCATTTTTATCCAACTTTAAAATTTGATTAAATCGCATTGAATCATTTCATCAAAAAATCATTTGGAGATCGAAAAGAACCACACTTTGCCTTCCAAAAGCCAGATTTTCAGTCGATTATTTTGTATATAAGCCACCGTAACGATTACAAAAGCTGACGTTTCGAGCGTTAACCCTTCGTCGGAGCGAATAGAGGAATTGTGGGTTGTGTGTGCTTTAAAAGGCAGGAAATGGAGCTACGTTTTTGGTGGGAACATGGCAACGAGAAAAACAAGAATAAATTAGTGGAATGAAAAGCGTTCGTTGATCCCTGTGGGATTTAGACTGCCGGTTTGAAAGATGAGTTTTTGTTCAAGATTTTTACGACTTTCCGTGCTACTTAAGTGTAAGGAAAGACCGTAGATTGCCATATGTTGCTTAGAATGATTAGGTAAATAAACTTCGTCGTTTATGCAGTGATGACTCTGATTTCCACCACAAATCAGAGTCAATCTGCCAGTTTTCGATAAACGTGGTTACCCTGTTTCTGTCGTTCAAGCGGGTTACCACCGCGCCCAACTTATTGATCGACATTCAGCACTACAAACGTCGCATAAGGAAGATTCCGACCGCATTCCATTCACTCTCACGTTTCACCCTCACAACCACTCAGTTAAAACCATCATTCTTAAAAACTTTAAATTACTTCAAAACGATCCAGAGACAAGCACTATCTTTTCGCTGCCTCCGCTCATTTCATTCAAACGCGACAAAAACATAGGCAAGTTTTTGGTCAGTTCTTTTCAGACTAATGACCAACCAGGCACTTTTAAATGCGCTCGTGCACGATGCAAAACGTGTCCTTTCATTCACAAAACTGATAAAATATCGGGACCGAAACGATCCAGGTCACCGATCACTTCACGTGCACCTCCGCCCAATGTAATCTATTGCATAACTTGCACTTATTGCAAAAAGATATACATCGGCGAAAAAGGCAGAAGACTAGGTGACCGCTTCCGAGAACACCTTCGAGACGTGGAATGACAAGGACACATCGAAACCACTCGCTAGACATTTTAATTTACCTAATCATTCTAAGCAACATATGACAATCTGCGGTCTTTGCTTACACTTAGGTAGCACGGAAAGCCGTAAAAATCTTGAACAAAAGCTCATCTTTCAAACCGGCAGTCTAAATCCCACAGGGATCAACGAATGCTTTTCATTCCACTAATTTATTCTTGTTTTTCTCGTTGCAATGTTCCCACCAATAACGTAGTTCCATTTTCTGCCTTTAAAAGCACACACAACCCACAATTCCTCTATTCGCTCCGACGAAGGGCTAACGCTCGAAACGTCAGCTTTTGTAATCGTTACGGTGGCCAATTTACCATTTCAACCTTGTTGATATATCCCAATTATTTCGTTAATCCCACAGACGCAGCCCCAAACAGTTTTCTGTCGAAACTATCAGCCTTGATTATTTTACATGGCACATAGTGAAATAACGGGTTACTTTTGACCTATTTTTAATCTTGTTAGAAGAAGGTCGGTTAAATTCAATTAGATTGTGTAAGTAAAAGATCACGAATTGCTTAAATTGTTGTCAACATATGTATTAATGTTGTTTTTCAAGATTTGGTACTTTTTATCGGTCCAAGTGTTTTCAATGTGCGGCGTGACGCTCCGAGATTTGTGTGAAATTTTAAACTTCAAAAGTGGCATTTGGTCGAAATTCAGCTTTTATCGATTTTCTCGCCAAACGAAGTATGCAGTGCTTTGTTTCACCATAAGGCCTACCTGACTTGAGAATATGAGCCGAATCGATTTTTTGGCTGTTGCCACCAAATGTTTGACCATTTGTAACATTCGCTCCTAAAAACGTGCCGTTCAGCGCATTAGCCATTCGTGTAATGGATCATTAAGTGTCCTCGCCTTCTGTTTTTTTTTTTTTTTTTCTTTTTTTGCGGGGGGGGGGGGGGGGACTGAATTTTTTATGGCGACCATTTTACAATTGAAGGTCGCCAAACGGCGACTTTTTGATAAATTGAGCTTGGAGCGCTGTAAGAACATATAAATTTGAATCGTTTGATTCTGAAAAATAGGGAAATGATTGCCGAAAACTTAAAAACGGTTCAAGCTCCATTTTCCTCCTTTCCCAATGTTTCGTTGAAGCAGCCTTCAAACTACAAGATGCCGTCAGATTTCTGGATTATAACTGAGCTTATTGTATGTACCTTCATTCGACCAAGATACCACTGAAGGTAAACAAAACCGGTCAAAATTTTAAAGGTTAACAAAAATGGTCCTTACCTTGTCTGCAGACACCGATACACGGGAACAGGATGTTATTAGGGCAATGCATACATCGGAAATGAAGAACATTCTTGACTCTACTACCATTTCGAGTTCCCAAATAGGAATGACGCGAAGAAAGGTTCTTTTCAACAGCGGGTCAACTCTAAAGGATGGTGTTAGTCGAGGCAATACATCCGAAAAATTCCTACCGAAAAACAAAGTGATTGATACAATCACTCACAAATACCCATCAATTTTTTAATTTTACATTCAACGTTTGATATCGCCTTTACGCAACGAAATAGCTACATGTACATCAGCAGGCTTTGCTGCCCTTTTAAAGAAAAAAACGGTAAAACGGTCATGAACTCTTTTTCGGGTCAATTGCCATACTTTCCTCCTTGATCATTAGCAATGCCAGGGGAGATTTTAGTACAAAAAGGGCAAAAAGCCTATTATTATTTCAAAACATACACTTACAGATGTGCTGAAATTTTCTGAAATTCTTTCAGCTTTAGCTTCTGAGCTCCATACCACTCAAGTTTGTTATAAGATCCTTCGGTATCAGGCTCTTCAAAAGGCTTTGAATCTCCTCGTAAGAAATGCAGAAGTGGCACGGCAAACAGCCACGTCTCTGCATCTGTTGCCAAGTCGTCCCTCATAATTAGGTTACAGAGTACCTCAATCCCCTCGGCAGCAAAGCTATGAAAAAAGAAAATAACAAATGACTTTGTGAACCTGTGAAGATTAATTTAAACTTACTTTCCCTGGCACCGTTTCCACAGAAACTTCCAGCTTGACGCAAACCAAATTAGTTTCATATTTCCCTTAATTTGGCATTGTGTTCTTGTGCTAATTTTTCCCCCAAAATTTCAGGGAGTATACTGACAAATTTCAAATCGGGGACCTCTGCTATTCTGTGGGTTTTTTTACTATCTTTTTTTCTTCATTGATTTTCTCGGTAAACCTCAAAACGAGACACCAAAGGATGTCTTATAAGAACTGATAATGAGAGCGATCTTCGTAGTAATGAACATTACTTTGGCAGTAGCGAAAATAAGGCATGAAAAAAATTCAGGCCTGTACGGGATTCGAAAATAACCCATGACCTTTGCCAGACCGGTGCAGTGCCCTACCAACTGAGCTAACAAGCCAACTGGGAACTGGTCATTATGTTGGTCCGTAATAAACCCGTGAGATGATGATTCAACGTTTGTGAATATCTGAAATCATTTATGTGAACTGCGGTCAAAGAAATGAGTATGAGAGCGAACTGTTAACAATTTGCCTAAATTAACACAAATAAAGTTTAATGTTTTATCATATGTATGATTGTATGTCGCGTGTTTTTGTTCTTTTTTTTTTCCTGATGATGGATTTTTTTTTCAGAAAAATCAATGTTGTTGTCACTACTATCAATTAAAAATTTTGCAATTTTTTCAACCTTTTTTAAACTGATTTGTATGTTTGCACACTCAACGAATTAATTCTTTGAGCTTGGAGCCTCATCGACACTTAGTGTTGTCAGTCAGATCACCCTAACGAAGGGGCTATCGCTCGAAAAGTGAGCTTTGTTAGAAACTCTTCAAGGTGACTCAGTAATTAACATTATCGACTCAGTTGATGAAACCAGATTATCCCGTCTACATGTTTGGTGCCTTTGACAAAACACTTTACAAAAACTTGCCTTCTGAGTCCCTCGCTAAATTCGTCCAAAACGACTTCATACATAGTACATTTTTCCTCAGTAGGATCTGCTTCAAGTGACAAGCATCGTAAAAGTGTAAGCACTAGTTCTCGTGATAACTCTGTTTGGTAGTGTTTGAAAAGCGTGACCATCCCCAGAGTGGAGACCAGTGCCGAAACTCGGGTTTTAAATCCAACATCTCTCTTGGTCAACACTGCGTAGTTTTCCCCCATTTTAGGTTCCAAGTACTCTATCAAAACCTTGACACAAAAAAGGATACAGTCCAAAATATAACTGAGTTTAAAAAAACTGTATCGTAGACTAGCTAATTTGGTAATCAAAACAGGCACGCCACAACTTTTCGCCAACCAGTGCATTTATTCACATCAGATGGGTCCATCTTGTTACAAATACTGACTGATACCTTTGTCAACCCAACCTAGTTTGTCACTAGGATCTTCTCCAAACTAAATTCTTATTTCCCATTGCGCGTTGAATTTCAGTAAGCAAAGGGGGAGCGATAGTCGAGCAGAGTGGAAGGGGGAGACTTCTCACTATCGCAACCGTTTTCTGACTGAACGTCTCTAACAAGTTAATCGAGAGTACCCGTAATCCACTTTCAAAGGAACACCTGTGGAAATAATTAGCCTCGACTTCATTACACTTTAATTGTTAGTAATGTGTTTAGCTTTTGAATGGGATGGCTTTACCTTGTGAAGATCGAATCTCGGTGGTTTCTTAACTACGGGCTTACTGTAAGAAAGGTTCGATTTCACGTAAACGTTGGTCACGCAATGTATTACTTGATCTGACTCCACTATCGCATCTGTAGCCGTCATTTCTATCCCCGTGTCATCGACAAGAAACCCTTTCCAATTTGGTAAGAAGGCGAGTAGAGCTGTCGCACGATTTTCAGCCGTTTCTTCCGAACGAAACCATCCTTTTACTGTTTCCCATAAGCTTTTCTCATAAATGTAGCTTACTCCGTCATATTGGTGCCATATTGCTATCAAAAAAACAAAATATTACAGCATTAAAAAGTGCTGAAAATGAATCCGCCTTCGTGTTCGTTATTCCATCGAAAACTGTTTGTTTTATCTCTGAAGCCTTTGTCTGCCGCTCAATTTAACTATTCAAAAACGTGTTTAAACCAACGCCAACTGGTAGTGAAGGAATGTCAATACAAACTTTAATTTTTTTCTACACCAGATCTAAAATCGCTCCAGACCTCAATCATTTTCCAATATTAAGGAGACGCGAGGTCATTAAGTTGTTCTTTTTTAAAAAAAATAATAATTATTGTTGACATATGAACATCCAGTCGTCGGATCTAATAGTGTGAAGGCTTGACGCAAAACAAATTGTTCTTGTAGTCAGGCACCATTTAAATCTGGTTAGTAGTCAATATTAACATTCTACCGATCGAGAAAAAGTTAAAATCTTACCCCCAGGTTTCAGGTGTCCTTCTGGGATGAGAAGGTATCGATCGACTATAAATCCACGAGGGCGTTGAAACTCGATAAGCTGTTCCCATAAAACTTCTCCATTCTTCATTATCACGTATTTGTAACGGGTTCCATCATAGACACGCTGGATGCTGAGAGTACAGCGACCGATATAGTACATAACCTTTTTCCTGTCCCTTCCCTTTTCACTGATGAAAATGATAAAAAGGGCAAAGTTAATTCACGCAAACTATAGAAGGAAAAAAAAGGGACAATATGCTGTTGTTTACTAAGCTGACATAACATGACTAGGTCTACTACATGGGACATCTGTGGTCAGGTGCAACAGTAGACGATAAGTTTTAATCAAACTTTCCTTCTCGGTCGCATTTTTTGATATGGGAAAAGCTAAAAACAGAGCCACGCCAGATTTTTGCAAGTATTCTCCCTCTTTCATTACAATACAAATAAACTATTTGAGTATGATTGATGCGGTGATAATAGAGATGTGAGCGTCAGATTGTTTGACGATTTCGTCTCATCTCAGTATGACCACCTCGCGCGAGGAGATTATAGCGAGTTAGTATAATTCCTCCGACGATTATAGATGTGCACGCGCCCTGATTAGTCGAGGAATGCGTCCTATCTCGCTCTAATCACCTCGCGTGAGGTGATTTTAGCAAGAGGAGCTTAATATCAAAATGGCTGCCTTGCGTTTTGTCAATGTTGTGCAGGAAGTGATAAACGCGATAGAAAAAATACAATTCTGAAGAGCACAAGTGTTACTAAGTTTGGCGTAACAACTTTTAAAAGAGACTGAGATTGTTGTTTTTAAAAGAGAGATAAGTTTTTGCTGATTGAATTAAATAAACCTGTTCAACTTGGGTATAGACTGGTTGCTCTTATCGATACGAGTAATCAAAACCATTTTAACAGAAAGGGTTCAGCATCAAAACGAGTTTACAAAAGAATTTGAAGGCACATGAGCAATTGTACCAAACAATTACTCGCTTCCACCTCCGTGAATAATGTTGAATAATATTCCTTTGCCTCCGGCAAGTAATAATGGTTGATTAACATTTTCAGTAAGGTCACTTACAAATGATAATTCAAAAACGCAAAGTTCAACTGGTCAACCACAACAAATCAATGCTATTCAAGAAATGCAGCGAATGAAAAAACGTTAATTAAAACTGCCCAATCAATTCCATGTACAGTCCGAACTCGAACTACTCAGAGGTCCATTATCAATTAAAATCCACGGTCGTGTACAGTAAAGAATGAGGTAGCATGAACAAACACACTTGTCTGCGTATAGTTTAAAATTCTAAAGAATATATTTTCCATAGCTTTACAGTGTTTGCTAATACCACAACATAAATATTGAAATATCTGTTAAAAGCCTAACCTTATTAATTCCATATCTACACAGTTTACTTCAAAGTCTCCTAAATCTTCTCCGGAAGCTCGTATGTGTAAGTGTTCCTCTTCCATTTTTAAGTTTGACACTAACAAAACATGGAACACTACAGTAACCCCATTCTCTGGTTCAACTTGCTTCAAGCTACACTTCGGCAGCGGTGAAGCCCTGTGAATGCACATCAAAGTAAAAGAATGACGGGGAATTAACAGCAGACCATGGTCCTTCAGCTACATTAATGAAATCGGAGCGAAAAGAAAACAAAAATTAAGGGATTGTTCGAATGATAAATATGAGTAGTGGCAGTTGATCACAAAGGACACTGACAATTATCTTGAACTGTCTGTGTTTCCGCACACTCACTCTCAATCGGACAATTCTTAAAAAGGGCTCAATTTTTTGCAAGAGAATGAGATAAATAATCTTTAATTTTTACAACATAAAAACGACATTCTCTTCTGTAATATTTTCAAAAGTTACCTGAGCGATATACAGTATCAGAAAAACTTACGATGGAGGTTGAATGTTTCTCTTTCCTTCTTTTCCTTGTCCTTTGTTTTTTGGAGCAGGAGCATTTACTTGAAATTCAGTTTCATCTTTTCGGTACCACTGTCCAGGAGGTAACTGCACCTGACAAATTGGGAACGTCAATAAGTCTCCTTCAGCAACATTCTAATTCTGTTTCTTTAAGACCTCAAAAAGACTTTAATCTATTCTTCTTGACCCTTACTTATACGAATTGGCAAGTTCGACTTATCTGCTGTGATTGAAAAAATAAAACAACACTATAAAATGTCGTTGAGAACATTTATGTTTAATTCCATTTTCCTTAGATTTTCAAAAATAAGATTAGTTGCAAGATCAATATCTCCAACAACAGCAATTTGGTAAATAAATAACTTTTTCGAACTTTCTCGAGTCATCTACAACGCGAAGGCACACGTTCGAAAACAATCCTTGGGCAGTGACAGGCAAAAAACTGCGGCTCTGAATGATAGAGCATCCCAGCGGAATCTAAAGGTCTGAGGTTCGATTACTCACGGGGACTCAGAATTCTTACTTTTACCACGCTCGTGACAGGACGAAAAACGTCCAAAATGTTTGGCTTTCTTTGCGAAACCTTTTCTTGAAAAGTCATTCACTTTCCAAAAACAGTTTTTCTTCTCAAAATATTTGCACATTGTCATTACTTACTTCCTCTGAGCCATTTGGAGGATCTTTCAAGGCAGTTGTATCCCTTTCCACATCGTTCTGGACCAGAAGTGTGGTCTCGACATTCCCACCGTCGAAAGGTGGATTTCCGCCTTCAAATGACTGTAATGATGTACCTGGAGTCTGTGTATCTTTTACTTCTCCTGCCTAATAGAAATGCACAAAAGACAATGCCAAAAAATAAGTTACTGGGGTAAAAATGATTTTTCAGTCAGTTCCACAAACATACTCGAAAAAGGGTATGGGCGGGCTATTGGCAGGAGAGAATGTATATCATGACCTCCCGATTTTTTGTTTGGTTGTCTTCCAAGAAGTTGCAAAACCAAGGGAGTAAACGAAAACAGAATTCGAGCATCAGGACGACATTCTGGAATTTGGACTTCGTTTTAGCAACCAAGTACCCCAGTGGTCTTCGCAAGTTAACTGCAATTACACTCAACCTGTAAAAATCAGTTAATTACTTATTAACTCATCCACAGGTTAATGGAAGTGTGATTAATATCACGTAGATCACTCGTAATTTCACCAAATGTTTCCCAATTTACAAATCTCGACAACACGTAACGCATTTTTTAGGGTGGAAACACCTTGTCATTTGCAAAGGGGAAAGGATTGGGTAATTTCATTCCTTCAGGCTGAAGTTTCTGAGGATTTTTGAAAGAAACTTAGCTACTCATCCAATGCTTTTACGTTACCTTCACATAAAATAACTTTATTCTCCACGCCTTACCTCGTAGCCTTTGTCATCCACCCTTGTGCTCCCTAAACCACTAAGAGGGTCTTCGTCCTCAGCAGAAAACGTCACTAAAGTAGCACGGTCGAGAATTCCATTACTGAAATTTGGAGCTTCATCCTTAAGAGATTGTGAAGTTTGAATAGGTATCTGGTATTCTTTTTCCAGAGCCTGCAAAATTTTACGTAAGATAACAACGAAGGAAAATATAAATCAGTGTGAGGATTAGGTTACCTATACTTTATCATTGATATCTTGTTTAATCAAGGACAAGGACTTCCTTTCCATCAAGGACACAGTTACACAGGATAATTCAACTGAGTAGGCGTCACGGATTAAAACCTTCCTGAAGGTGGCCCTGCAAAACTGTTCATTTTCGTATGAGCAACGGTTAAAACCAACGAAGAAAAAAGTCTCAGAGAAAAGTTCGCAACAACTACTTTAAGATGAATGGGAGTGATCTTCCCATTAATAAACACTACTTTAGCAGTAGTGAAATTAAAGGCTGAAAATCATCTACTAATCCGCAATTCAAATATATGATATTGATATATTTACAGTCATCTATTCGTCACTCCATGGGTTTACTATGAACCAACGTACAAAATGACCAGCTCCCAGTTGGCTTGTTAGGTCAGTTGGTAGTGCACTGCACTGGTATCGCAAATGTCATAGGTTCAACTCCGATTTCATTCCCAATACAGGCCTAAGTTTGAGTATTTATATTCATTACTGCAAAGATCACTCTATTCATTTAAAAATTAGCAGTTTAATTATATGATATTCAATCTTCACAATCATTCAATACTTTAACATAGCTGTAAGTTACCTACCTGAGAAGAATTGTTTCCACGAATGTTTTCAGTTGTTATATCATCAAGGGGATACGAGGAAGGTTTTTGAGAATTTGCATTGACCAACTGGCTAGAACTGGGTGGCCCTGATGGTGGAAAGCATATATGTTCTTTCCCAGGGTTGTTAGCAGAATCAGCCCGATAGTTTTTCTTCTCTTCACCCTTTTGCTGCTGATTAGCATATGTCACCAAAGCATTATCTGGTGGATTGGCTTGCATCCTTTCTTTCTCCCTATTACTGACTCCATCATCCCTTCCCATCTGATTAGGATCAAGGCCACCCTGCTCAAGTTCTGCTGGACCCCTCACCGTTTCACCATTAGTGTGTCCCGCTTTCATGGCTCTTTGGCTGTCATCCCCGCTATCTGTGGAACCTTCATCAAATCCTACTCTGTTGTCAAACTTTGATTGCCTCCCATTTTGTGTTGCTGTTGGCTCTGTATCATCTGGTTTATCCCATGAACCCGACAGGTCTGCCCCACAACGAGCTGTAGCACCAAACTGATAAGGCAAACCACTGTCTCCCACTACTGCTGGCTCTCGGGATGTTGGAGGGGCATTCCCTGAATGATGATTGCCTTCTAATGACTCATTCTCTCTTTCAATTGGCTGATTGTTCATGGGAATACCACCCTTACTGTCTGGCTGACCCTGGTGAATCACAGGTTGAGTTTGCTGACTTGACAAAATCTCATACACTTCCCTGTCTCTGGATGACGGCTGCTGCTTATTCTGGCAATCACCTTTGTGTAAAGGAAAAAAAAAATATTTCTTTGTTGGGTAATTAGATGCAAAAGCGTTTTGTACCGTTCGGGTTTCAAGCAAATTTTTCTCTAATTGTGCTTTAGAATTTGAAAGAGAAAAATATGTAACATAATCTCTACAATATAACCTATTTTTTGGATCTCCACAGTTAAACATAAAAACAAAAACTCTACAAAATTACAAAAGATATGAAAACTATTAAAGTTATCAAAAAGCTATCCTAAATCAGTATGTTTTCAGGTTCCATTTAATTCATTCAAAGATCTTGAAGCAATATTATGGTCCTTAAAAAAGAGTTCCAGAAGGATGGAGCAGCTACAATAGCTCAGGCTCTGTACCCATAAGCTTCTACCTGATTTAACCTCAAGTTGTGGAGCACCAGACTGCTGTGTGGGAGGTTGATGATAAAGATGATCCAGCCCCAGACCAGGCCATCAATTGGGGTCTTAAAATAACTAAGGAGAATAAGCTGCCTTTGCTATCATAATAACATCTACAAATGGTCATAGACTATTAAAGTCTTTTCAGAAAAGGACAAAAAGTCATAGCCCCATCTACATCTTTTGTTTCTCCAAATCAATTCTTGTCATTAACATTAATCTTTTTTGGTTCAATTGATTTTATACATTGAACATTTTCATCTGTGTACCAATTACTGCAACAATGAATGTAATTGATTTATTACTTGTAATAATACCCTTATGGAATGGATTTTGGAATTCCTACGAATTCCTGGGATTATCCTAGGAATTTTTTCCAAGGAATTACTTAGAATAAGAGGTGTGAATTTTCATAGGAATTCTCACCTGCAACAACTCTGGTTCTAAAAACCTGGAAATTCCCAAAAATTCCATGTTTATAGCCAACAGGACTTGGAATTCCTAGGAATTCCAACTCAGAGCACCAATGACTTCCCTGAGAGACTCTAGATTCAAAAGCTTGCCGGAAATTCCTAAGAATTTTTAGGAATTTCTAGGAAAGTTTAAGAATTAATGGGAATTTTAGGAAAACTTTGAGGCAACTAAGATAAAATAAATACCTGCATTAACTCCCAACTACAAATTCAAGTAGTCAATGAATTTATTTACATGCTTAACTCAGGTTTATATGTAAATTAATTTCTATTGTATATTAACATCAACTTGTAGTAATATTAGGATGAAATTAGATTTCTTTTTTTTTTCTTGAAACCTTCATAAAAATTATCCTCAATTAGAGCTATCCATTTAAGATAGTCCTAAAGAATCATTATATTTGGTCTGACACAAATTGTGAATAAAATCTGTTTATTTGTTTTCATGAAATACAATCACTTGAGTTATGTTTACTGCAATAAGAAAACTATAATAGTATGTCAACTGGGGCGACCCTAAGAGCTGGAACGGTGGAACGGCAGAATAGTGCAATGGCAGAATGGCGGAAAATGACCCCAAATCCTTAAACACAAAACGGTGGAAAATGACCCCAAATTCTTAAACACAGAATGGCAGATAATGACCCCAAATTCTGAAACACAGAATGGATGTCAGGGCATGTTGCACGAATTTGTACAAAGACACTCAAGTGCTTGGCTCATTCATCCCCACGATGATAACGTGCTTTACTAAAATTAAGAGTTATTAATTTTTTTCTTTCACGGAGTGGTATGATTAATAATGAGCCATTATACATATAAGATAGCTGCATTTTTGCATTGTAAACCTGTATAGTTACTTTTGTTATGCTAAATTTGCATGTAAGTGTGAGATCACAGGAACGTTTTCAGGCTTCTTAATCATAATGATGTTCAGCCCCAGCTCCAAACTTAGACTAGTGTGAGAGCAAGTCCTCATTACAAGCCCTTCAATATGAGCGTTTCTTCATCCACAAAAAAGTTTTAGGCCTTGAGTAACACTAGGGGAAGAGAGGTTTGCATAGGGTCACGTCCATGGGAATTTCTCATGGCCATAGAGTTGACAATTTGCAATTTGTGGGGGAACAGAAGAAATCTGCTAAACGAATTGGTGAAATAGCCTCTTTTTTGTCCAGAAAGTTTATTTCTTCCAATGATATGTAAGCTGTAAATTTAATAGTTGGATCGTGGTGTTTTGGACACCTGGTCGCAAAGAAATTCTTCAAATTCTTCCTGACAGATTCCTTCTGCTAACTTTCTTTTGTCTTTTGACGCCGTGAAAAATTCCCATGCCCATGACCCCATGCAAACCTCTCTTCACCTAGTGTTACTCAAGGCCCAAAACTTACTCGTGGACAAAGAAATGCTTATATTGAAGGGCTCGTAACGAGGGCTTCCTCTCACGCCAGTCTAAGTTTGTAGCTGGGACTGAACATCGTTATATTTTGAGAAGCCTGAAGACGTTCCTGTGATGTTCTCACATGTACAAGCGTTTGAGATATTTTTGTTTCAATAAATCAATGCAGATGTGACCAGGAAACTTATGAAAGTTGCAATTGTTTATTGTAATGTGGTATGTCAAGTTAGTTTTCACATGCTGTGCAACTTTTTATGTCACAACTAAACTCATGGCAAATTTAGCAGAACAAAAAATAACTAAACACATTTACAGCTCGAAAACGCAGCTATCTTTCATGTATAATGGTTCATTATTAATCATACGACTCAGTAAAAGAAAAAAAAATTAATAACTCTTAATTTTAGTCAGGCACGTTATTGTTGTGGGGATGAATGAGCCAAGTGCTTGAGTATTTTTGTACAGAATTTGTGCAACATGCCTTGACATCTGTTCTCTGTTTTAGGATTTGGGGTCATTTTCCACAGTTCTGTGTTTTAGGATTTGGGGTCATTTTCCGCAGTTCTGTGTTTTAGGATCTGGGGTAATTTTCAGCCTTTCTTTGTATTAGAATTTGGGGTCATTTTCCGCCGTTCCACCATTCTGGCTCTTAAGGTCACCTTGTCAACTGTTGTCCCTTCTTTTAACTCCATGGCACCAATGACTTGCTTTTCATTTACAACACTCACACTGTTCTCATTTCCCTATTGAACAACAGTAAAACCCATCTTCAGAGATGTCATGTCAACCACCAGCGCAACAAACCTCGATGCTCAAGTTGAAACTATTTGTGAGATTTTAAATGACTCTTTTCTTATTCAAATGAATGGGCTTGTTACTTGTCCTAGCTCAACCACCTATAATCATTCTAGCATAAGTATACTGGTGAATTGAAATTCTCGCTTAAAAATGGATGTGCACATTCCAAATCGTTGGATGTGTCTAAAATGAAGACCCAAAAATGAAGACCGATGATCAAAGACCCACTGGTCTAAAACGAAGACCCTGTGGTCCAAAATGAAGACCTTGTGGTCTAAAACAAAGACCCTGCAGTCTAAAACGAGGACCCACTGGTCTAAAACGAAGACCCACTAGTCTAAAACGAAGACTCTGTGGTCTAAAACGAAGACTCACTGGTCTAAAACCATGTACACTAAGCTAAGTTGCTCCCATTTCTGTAGCGCATAAATTAAAATGTCATCTAAGCACCCTACATCTGAGTGCACACAACACGTCGTGTCAAATTGTGTAATGCAGTCAAATTCCAAGTGTTGAAATGTACATTTTAGTGATGAGTTTGGTACATTTCCTCGTCACCAACATTAAATTTTAGATTTGTCAAACGCATATTGAGCAAATGACAGTGAGGTGACTTCAATGATACTGCGTCATACTGTGACCTACCACTTGATGGACGCTTGATCGATTGTAAAGGCTGGGCTCAAAGGTCATCTGTGCGTATTTTGCAAAGTGACATGAATAATCTTGTACAATCAAATACAACACATGCAATGTCCCTATGGAAATTTGTAATTTATTATATATTGGGCAAGTGTAAAAATGAACAACAGTTACAGAACTGTCGCGGCTTTGATATAGGTCAAAAATGTCTTACACAAATTTGAAGACTACATTTTGGTCTTATCACACAAATTTGACTTTTAATGAAACAGTCTCTTCATTTTGTATCAGAACACGTTTACATTTCAAAGGCTTTTGCTTACAGCTGTCTGATGACTGTGTTCCACAATTTGACATAATATTAATTATTCATGCGTAACAACATGATTTCTCATACAATTTGGTTTAAATAAGGAGTGTTATAAATATGTGAGCCGTACAAGCCAAGGGGCAACCCATGCAAGTCATGCGAGTCACAGTCAAAATATTAAGAATTTTTATTTGTGACAATTATATTTGCATGAGAACAAGAACAAGAGCAAAGGAACAAGATAACTCTGATTCAGTAAAGAGCGAAGGTGTTAAAATTACCCGATTTACTCAGCATTCTTGATGCCAATACATGGAGTTGCCCTGGAAGTACTGTTCTCTTTTCTCTTGAATGATTTCCCAGGTGGATATCAATGAATTACAGCAGTCAATGGATACCACTCAACAACCCATTCAAGTAGCAGAATGGGGGTTGGAGCCGTTAGGTTTACCTCAGAAACTTTTTTACTTAAGTCTTGAACCTTAATTAATTTTTGTCGCATTGTTTTTATTTTTTGCGGATCCTGAGCGATTTGAATAGATAAAATTTTCTCTAAATAACAAAAATATGAAACAAAGAAAAAAATTCGTCCAACTCAGGATGGCCATTACTATGACACAAGACTTGGCACAACGTACAGATGTTCAGAGCATTTTTTATATTTGACGCACCAGCAATAGTTCTGGCAACCGAAGCGAGATTAGGATTTTTTCTGGGAATATTTCAATTCTAAGCACTTTCGTAGCTAAATTTAAAAATTAATTTCTCAGGGAATTGAAAGAGAGTACCCTGGGAGGGAGGTTGTTCCGTTTATACTTGTCCCCAGGATCATCTCTGCATTCAAGATTGCGGGCGAGCAGTTTATAACAATAGTCAGTAGTTTAGTGATAGTTGGGCACGAAATGATCAACGACCTCCCAGACCTTAGGCCAATCAAAGAAAAAAAAATACTTGCGAAAATGGCTCGCAGATTTGCAGACTCAAAATAAGCACCATCCTGTCAATTTTTCAATGACTGCAAATTAATTGCACTTGTCCACAATTTTGTTGTCTTTGAAAAATTTACTCATGCCCATTAGCACCAAATTGCACCGGAAATCATGTTATTACCTAAAATGTATAGGTAATGAGAAGTGGTTGCATCTCTAACATCAACAGCAGATGGAAGATAGAATTTTCCCTAACCTTCCATCTGCAGTTGATGTTAGAGATGCAACCACGGCTCATTACCTATAGTAAATAAGTTTTCTTTGTAAAAAACCTTGCTATCAGTGGAAAGCAAACTTATTCTGTTCTTGTCCAACATCCTGGGTGGGTTCTACAATTTCCTCGTGGGAAATGAGCTATAAATGTTATATACAATGAGACTGGTAAGAGACATGAAAGCAAAATTTAATTTATGTTTCATGTCATATTGGCAGCGATCATTTGACAGTGGCTTATACCAGAGAATGATAGAGCCACCCCCTCCCTCCTGGGAGTTGTAGAAAATTACACAAAATATCACTATAAACTCACACTTCACTTACTTGGTATAATTTAAAGAATTGTACCTTGTGTGGAAAGAAGGCTGACATAGTGTACTTCATGGATGTGTCCCAACACAAGTGTCCTGCTTTTGTCAACAGGACATTCTGGCTCTAAGATGACATCGGGAGCAGTGGAAAGACTGCTGACCACACGAATGCAAGATTTGTAGCAGTTTGCTGCAGCACACAGAATAACATGGTCACCCCAAGCGCCATCTTGCCCCATGTACATTAAATAATCATTCCATGATTGATGTCCATAGATGAAGCAAGACAGATTTGTTCCATTCGCCTGTGAGAATAGTACAATAGAGAACGAAACTTAGAGTGTAAGGTTAATGGTACACTAGACCAGGTTGAGTACGTTGGAAGGAGTCATTGAATGAAAAAATAACAAAGAGATACTAAACAACAGTAAGAACAGATAACGATCAATCAGATCGGAGTAATGAACACAAGGATCTACATTGGGTGTAGCAGTCTCAACTGTACTCCTGAATTTGGCCTTTTGAAACATCGAATATCTGGTGTCCACCTTAATCAGAGTCAAGGTTATCCAATTAGGATTGTGCCATCTGGGGGAGATTCAAGTGCAAACTACTTCTAAAACACCTTGGGTTGGCCGCTTTCTCCACAAGGCAAAGCCCTTTAATTTTCACAAGGAGGTCTGAATTTATCTCTGACCTGAACATGGTCTCTACTTAAACACTTGAACAACACAGCACGTTTGTATGAGCAATCCAGAAGTATTAAACAATAATTCTCCAAAATAAAGGTGAATAGGGGGGTATTTACGGAGGCAAAGAGGAAAGGTAATTATCCACCACTTTCACCGACACTGAGGTAGAAAATTATTTACATATAAATTAGAAGGCGGTGAATAGTACTTCCGAATCACTCGCCAATGAATGCACTGTGTGATTATACTTGACGCTGATGTCAGAGTATTTATGATCCTAATTATCCTCTATAGGAGGAGCAGTGACATGTTGGCCAGTTGGTCCACATGTAGATTTAACCTTTATGGTGCTCCTGAAGTAACAGTGGTTAACATAGAGTGGAAGAATCAACTTACTAGTATAGGGTTTTTTCTGAGGTACTGGACCAATACTTGTCTCAATTCGTCAGGTTTAATTTTGATTCCCAGAATAATTTCCAGTTGATTTGACAAAGCATAAAACATGCAGTTTCCTAATCCTTCATTGTCAGCAATTATGAAGCCCCTGTCTGAAGCATTTTTCATCAACTCAGAATTTAGGTCTGTGTTGTCATTGACTTGGCTTGCATTGAGTTGCATCTGCTGTAGCAGAACAATTACCTCAACAGAACCTAAGCAGACAAACAGATGAATGAACAGAGGATAAATACCACCATGACCATGATTTAAGTCTGACTAAAACAAAAAATACTACGCTATAAATACTTTTTCTCTAGGTTTCTATGACTTAAAATAACTAGATAACTCTTTGTAACTCATCCAGATCGAAATTTAGAGAAACAAAAGTGTTTGAACACAGCTGTCTTATCGCTACTCTGAGAGCATTGCAATAATTTAAGGACTGCAGTCCTCTATTGTGATCCAGCAACATGCGGGGTAAGTGGATATTATGTTGAAAAAGCTGTATTTTGGATGTGAAATGCAAAACAATCAAGTTTGTGTGTGGATGTGTCCATTTTCGACTAACTGACGGCACCATCAAATCCGCGCATTTTATCCTACTTCAAAATTGAATGAAATGACACTGAACCATTTCCCCAGGAAATCCTTCGGAAATTCAAAAGAACTACACTTCGCCTTCCAAAAGCCAGATTTTCAGTTGATTATTTTGTTTAGCACATAGTCAAATAACAGGTTACTTTTGACCCATTTTTATTCAAGTCTGATGAAGGACGGATAAATTCAATTAGAATTTGTACACAAAACAATCAACAATTGCTCAAATTGCTGTCAACATAATTATGTTTTGATGTTGTTTTTCAAGATTTGGTACTTTTCATCGGTCCAAGTATTTTCAATTTGTGGCTTGGCACTCTGAGATTGGTTTAAAAATTTTTGAGCTTTTAAAGCAGCATTTTGGTGGAATTCAGTTATTATCGATTTTCTTGAAAATGGATTGATATTTAGCCAAATGAAGTATGCAGTGGTTTGTTTCACTGTAAGACCCACCTAACTTGAGAATATGAGCCAAAACAATTTTTAGCTGTTGCCACATTCAATTTTTGGCCACATTTGCTCTTAAGTTCTCTGACCTATTGCCTGCTTTTAAACAATGGATTAATCTCGTATCCATGTTTTGATGACGATAAAGAGAATGATGTGAACTCAATCTATGTAGAAATAATTGAGAAGAATTGAATGTACCACAAAGGCACGATTCGAGGCTAAGAGCTGTCGAGGAAACAAAGACCCGAAACCCTGACTTGAGTTATGTTCATGTCAAAGGTGGGAGATAACATAAGCAAGCCAATCACAACTTTGACAGTGATTACAAACATGATCTACCCTCATTATTATAACAGATGGATACCACCTTAGCAAGTATAAGAGCTCCCTAGATGATCACAGTGTACCAGTACCCAAATCAATAAAGTTTGACCATAACAAGCGTTCAGCAACACATTTTAACACACCCATCTTGATTCCTTACTCATTTGCTTCCACTGAACTAGCAGCGGTGCCAACAGAGTCAAGTGTGTCTCATAATGAAGAAACATTTGTACAAGAGATTCAAGGAAGCACCTAGATGAATTGGAATTCTCGCTTAAAAATGGATGTGCACATTCCAAATCGTTGGATGTGTCTAAAATGAAGACCCAAAAATGAAGACCAAAGACCAAAGACCCACTGGTCTAATACAAAGACCCTGTGGTCCAAAACGAAGACCTTGAGGTCTAAAACAAAGACCCTGCAGTCTAAAACAAAGACCCTGCAGTGTAAAACGAAGACCCACTGGTCTAAAACGAAGACCCACTAGTCTAAAACGAGGACCCTGTGGTCTAAAATGAAGACTCACTGGTCTAAAACCATATACACTAAGCTACGTTGCTCCCATTTCTGTAGCACATAAATTGAAATGTCATCTGAGCACCCCACATCTGAGCGCACACAACACGTGTCAAATTGTGTAATGCAGTCAAATTCCAAGTGTTGAAATGTACGTTTTAGTGACGAGTTTGGTACATTTCCTCGTCACCAACATTAAATTTTAGATTTGTCAAACGCATATTGAGCAAATGACAGTGAGGTGACTTCAATGATACTGCGTCATACACCGTGACCTACCGCTTGATGGTCGCTTGATCTATTTTAAAGGTTGGGTTCAAAGGTCATCTGTGCGTAACTTGCAAAGTGACATGAATAATCTTGTACAATCAAATACAGTACATGCAATGTCCCCGTGAAAATTTGTAATTTATTATATATTGGGCAAGGGTAAAAATGAACAACAGTTACATGCAGACCTGTTGCAGCTTTGATATAGGTCAAAAATCTCTTACACAAACTTGAAAACTACATTTTGGTCTTATCACACAAATTTGACTTTTAATGAAACAGTCTCTTCATTCTGTATCAGAACACGTTTACATTTCAAAGGCTTTTGCTTACAGCTGTCTGATGACTGCGTTCCACAATTTGACATATGTTGTGTGCGCTCAGATGGCACTTTAATTTATACATTTCAGAGGCTTTTGCTTACAGCTGTCTGATGACTGCGTTCCACAATTTGACATATGTTGTGTGCGCTCAGATGGCACTTTAATTTATACATTTCAGAGGCTTTTGCTTACAGCTGTCTGATGACTGCGTTCCACAATTTGACATATGTTGTGTGCGCTCAGATGGCACTTTAATTTATACATTTCAGAGGCTTTTGCTTACAGCTGTCTGATGACTGCGTTCCACAATTTGACATATGTTGTGTGCGCTCAGATGGCACTTTAATTAATTATGCGCTCCAGAAATGGAAACAACTTAGCTTAGTGTACATGGTTTTAGACTGGTTGGTCTTTGTTCTATACAACAGGGTCGTCGTTTTAGACCGCAGGGTCTTCGTTTTAGACCGCAGGGTCTTCGTTTTAGACCGCAGGGTCTTCGTTTTACACCGCAGGGTCTTCGTTTTACACCGCAGGGTCTTCGTTTTACACCGCTGGGTCTTCGTTTTAGACCGCAGGGTCTTCGTTTTAGACCGCAGGGTCTTCGTTTTAGACCGCAGGGTCTTCGTTTTAGACCGCAGGGTATTTGTTTTAGACCGCAGGGTCTTCATTTTAGACCGCAGGGTCTTCGTTTTAGACTGCAGGGTGTTCGTTTTAGACCGCAGGGTCTTTGTTTTAGACTGCGGTGTTAGAGTGAGGGTCTTCATTTTAGACTGCAGGGTCTTCATTTTAGACCGCAGGGTCTTTGTTTTAGACCGCAGGGTCTTTGTTTTAGACTGCAGGGTCTTTGTTTTAGACCACGGTGTTTGAGTGAGGGTCTTCATTTTAGACCGCAGGGTCTTCATCTTAGACTGTAGGGTCTTTGGTTTTGACCAGTGGGTCTTCGTTTTTGGGTCTTCATTTTAGACACATACCAAATTGTTGATCCACATTTATGACGATGTTTATGTTTTAAGATTTTGGCACATCCGTGGACATGAGACATTTTGCGTAACAATAAAAACTTTTATGATTATTGAATCCAAGAAGCCTTCGAGGTTAGAAAGCAAATCTGTGATATGAGTATATCAACAAAGTTGAAATGGTAAATTGGCCACCGTAACGATTACAAAAGCTGACATTTCGAGAGTTAGCCCTTCGTCGGAGGTAGTTTGTATAGCTGAGAATTCCTGGGAGTTCCTAGGAATTCTCAGAAAACTGGGAATTCAGTTCACAAGGGTATAATGGAAAAAGTCATGCACATATGATTAGCTGAAAACACATATTCTATGTAATACAAAGGCAAAGTTGTAACACAATTGCATAGTTGTAACACTGGTGCAAATTACAAATAGTGCATATGCTGTCAAAATTTCACCAATCTTGACTTTCTGTGATGCCTTTTTCATGCAAATTAGTCTTAATTACAACATGACTTCTCATGCAAACTGGTTAAACTGGACTAGCACATGCACAATTTTGTTTTCTTTGAAAAATTTACTTGTGCTTATTAATTAACACTACATTGCACTCGAAATCTTGTCATTACCTGTCCTTATTGTACAGATAATGAGCAGTTGTATACATGCATAGATCCAGGTGTTGTGGTCTGGCCTTGATTCCAAAATTGGGGGCGTATTCTGCAAAAATTTTCTTAAAAAAATAAACTGCTTAATGCAGTCTGGCCAAAGTCCCCAAAAAAGTGTTATAATTAGTGCCATGAGCTATAGAAATCCTTCATTACATTACATTACATAATTTTGAGTATAGGATTTGGCTACTTTAAGACAGTTTGCAGAAGCTGATCTAAGTTGTCTATAGTAGGTGTGTAGATAATCATATTAAAAACGTCGCTGGATACCGTTTATAAGTATTAAGAGGCTAAAATAAACTAATATGCTGCTCAGAAGGAAGCGAGTGAAGCTCTTTGAAAGCACATGGGATATGGTCATATTTCCTGGTATGTGTTATAATCATGTGTATAATATATGTTGATATGACAAAGCTCTTGACCACACTAAATGTGGGCCTTTGCACCCAAGACCCGATGTACTTGGCGCAATTTAAATAAAAACATTTGAAAAAATAATTATGACAGCCTGACTCATGCCTAAATAAGCCACCTCATACCACTGACCTGGGTGAGCATGCATGGCCATATATAATCTTAGATTTGACTACAGACCTACACTATTTATGTCTAAGATTGAGTGTTTTACAGAGCTCCTCCCCTGTAATGTGCCTCCCGTTACATAATTTTCAAGTTTTAAATTTTTACGTTTTTAGTTTTAAATTTCCTAAATTTTCAATCAGTAAATTTAAATTTAGGTATCCTCTTTTTTTAACCCTTTCACTCTCAAGATCTCATTGGTAATTCTCCTTACTGTCTGCCAATTTTAATGCTACTTGAGATAATTTTGAATTAGATCAACTAATAATCCTCAATAGATATTTTTCTTTATTCCCACTGCTTGTCTCCTTATTAGATTGTTGTAGGGAGAAATTCTGTCCTGATCAGTTATGGGAGTTAAAGGCTTAAGTATTATAAACCTATGAACTTCTGAAATGTATATTTGCATAATAGACCATTTCAGAGTTGTGTACTTAGTTGCCAAGCCTTTGATTTGAAGTGAGGCTAAGGGTGACATTGTTGTGATAGAGACCAGTATCTACTCAGCATGATAACAAAGAATTTGAATTTGCATTTGAAAAGCAGCCACATCTGTATCATAACAAGGTCACCCTTGGCCTCACTCCTGTTCAAAGGCTTAGCCACCAAGCCCACAACTGTGAAAAGGACTATTACGTAAGGCCCAGTCCAATAGATTCATAATGATTGTTCATGATTTAAATTGTAAATAATTTTGTACTTATAATTAAATCCTTATTTATTTATAAGTCCACTGCAGAATTCTGAACATACTGTAACTTCTAAAGTAGCCTTTAGTTGACAACATACAACAGAGCATTGCAGTGATCAAGCTTGGAGGTTAAACAAATGTGTGAATGAGGATTTTAGTAAACTCAAGACTTAAGAACTTCCTTGGAAGTTTCAGAATACTATTTTTTGGTTTGTTCAAATCATACATCATCTCATTATTTCCAGTATTGTCAAAGGTGAGTGAAAGAATTGCGTTCCACCGCACGTATACAAAACATGGACCGGGGTCCATGGACCACCCCAATGGACCCGGTCAATGGACCACCCCAATGGACCCGGTCAATGGACCACCCCTATGGACCACCCCATGGGAACTGAGTTTTGTCGTACACGTGGGAAATATGGAGGAAGGTGAGAAGGGAAAGTGTCCCTATTCTACAATTTTGTATGTTCCTTTGCAAATACATTCATATCTGTTTTAGTCGGCATATTTTGCATTAAATTACCTTGTATTTCTAGAAATGTATGGCAATCAAAGATGAGTTATGGAAGAAGCTGGGTAAGTTTAAATAATAATTTCACCTTTCCACTCTGCCGTGTATCTGAAACATTGTTTGCTCACTTTAAGGGAGTTTTCATACAAGATAACCTCTAAACTTCCTTCTCTAGAAGCGTCTTTCCTTTGTTTTAGTTTTTAGCTTTTAATTGTACATATAGTTTGCTTCGGGAATAACTAAAGTATGTATGTAGGTATCGCGAAGGGGCTGGAGCGAGTTTATGTTAGCCGGCAACCTACCCCGTCCAAGGTTACAATTCGTTTAATATGGAAACTAAATGACTCTGTGCTCTCTCATTAAAATTACAACCTATCCATTAAACTTTTTCATCAATATACCTTGATTAAAAATTTGTGTTCGTAGGGTAAACTTCACTTATAAAATAAATCGGCTTATTTTTATGCGCGATAGAGTATAATAGGCGGGATAGGGGTGTCTTCCCGATCAAATTATAATTTGGAAATGTTGGAATGAAAATATTGGGGGTACAAATGCTCTTGATCTTCTGTATCTCAAAACGAGTTTATGGTCTTCCCATTTATGGGGGCGCAATAAATACGAGTCTGTGTTTTTCATACCCTGACCTCCGGTAAATTTTCATATTAACAGGGGTGATCCCCTTTTCAAAAATTAGGGGTGGTCCATGTCCCGGGTCCATAGGGGTGGTCCATGGACCCCAGTCCATGTTTTGTATACGTCCTGTTCCACCAGCTGATGGCATAGTTAACAAGAAACAACCCTCTTTCAGCCATTAAAAAAAAAATAGAAATATGAGATTTCAGTTCGCAGAAAAAACTGATGCCATATTGACTGGTATGGATAAACAGGAACTCTCTGCTATGGTTTTGTTGGACATGAGCAAAGCCCATGTCAGTATATTCTTCTTTCAAAATTAAGATATTTTTATCTTGTGCGGTTCAGTAGCTATCCAACCAACAGACACCAAGTTGTATGTATTACCTCAACCTTCTTGAATTCACTGGGGTTGACTACAGTAAGTGGTGTTCCCCAAGGAAGCATGCTCGGACAGCTCCTTCTGAGTATTTAAATCAATGATCACCCTCTGTTCCAAGAAACTGTCTCACACAATATTATGTTGACAACACAAAACTTAAGATTTCTTTCAAGCGTGATTATCCGACTGCCATGAATAATGGGAATAGCCATCTTCTTTTAATACACAACTGGTGTTTTAAAAATTTTATAACTGTAAAATCCAGACAAAACAAAACTAATAGTCTTTGGAAGCCAAAATTTACCAGCCAAACTCCCCAGCTTTGAAATATCTCCTCTTGGGAGATCTCACTCTGGCATCTCTTCCAAAGATCTTGGCGTTGTTCTTGACCCACAACTCATATTTCATGGCCATGTTTTAAAAACCACCTCATCTTGTGTGTCTAGCCTTGCACAAATTAGTCAGGTTAAACATGTTCCTCATTGTAACTAACTGGTGACAGTAATACACACCCAATTTTTTGAGTAAATTACTCTACTGTTCCATTACAGTGTGGTCAAACACCTTGAGCAAAAACCTCTGTAGACTTACCGTCAGTACAGAACTTAGCTGCGCATATTTTTACAGGAACCAAGAAGTTTAACCCCTGCACTAAGAGATCTACATTGGCTTCAAATTAAACAATAGCTCTATTTCTGTGATGCTGTTATGGCATTCAAATGTACATCTGATCAAGCACCCTGTTACCTCAGCAATCAATTCAGCACAATTAAAATTCATACAGTCACTGGGCATGTGACCCAAAGTTATCTACTATTAAACATCCTCCTGTATAACTCAAGTGCCAGATAGAGTACATTTATCTACCATACTGCCAATCAATTTCCACTTTTAAATTCTACATGAAAAACAAATTGATTACTGACTTTTTAAATAGCACACTATGATGGTATGCTGTTTTATTTAATTAGTATTTATTGTATAATTCATTTTAAATAGTTTATTGTTTATGGCATTCTTCCTTTTCAATTGAATTATAATCTACTCCTTTTAACTTAACTTTAACTTTAGTTTAGTTCTCTTGCATTGTCACTGAAAGCCCCATTAAGGGAGTGTCAATAAAGTATTGATATTATTATTGTTATAGTTATAATAGCACCACAATGACTTTTAAAAAAGCTTTTTGCATGTAACCAAGTCTCTAACATTTGTTTTACTCATCAAATTCTGAATGAGTTCTTTCAGATGGCTAGTGCTACTCATGTATAATCTTAACACTAATTAGTGTTATAACATAACCAAAGCAAAGCACGTGTTCTGATTGGTCAATTGAGCATCCACCATTTGCCCATGGGTGTACGCTGCTGATGTGAGCAAATGTGAAGACCATTTTTCCCCACGCAGCTTTTTTTTTCAGGTCACGTAAGATTTGTTAAATAAAAGGGAACTCTTTTGCTACAACGTATCAATGTTATGTTATAAAACAAATAGTAAACACCACAGCATACACTATTGAGTTATGGATGCACTTGGGAGGTTTGCTAAGCACTCAAGAGGCTAGAGTCACTCTCGGCTATAGCCTCAAGCGACTCTTATGCTTCTTTTGTGCTTTATGCAACCTCCCACATGCATCCATAACTCAATAGCATACGCTGCGTTGTTTACCATTTGCCAAGTTATGAGTATCATGACTGATTCTAGTGAACATTTTAAGAAACACTACACCTTTCTGAATTAGGAGTCCCAGAATCATGACATGACCTTGTTGGGCTGCACATCTGTTAGGGCACTTCGAAGGAAGATCCCACCCAGGAGGCTAGTCTGATTAATGATAAACACTTCCAAGGATAAAAAATTGAAGGAATCTAAAATTTAAGGAGGCCGGCACGCAACTTGATCATCATGATTTAAAGAAGAGCATATAAGCATGACAGCATGGAACTGAGAGAATTAATGGTAGTAAAAAGAGGAAAACCACCATCTTCATCTCTCACTCAACACTTTAAACAAGGTTGTTGGGGTGACTCAGTTGGAAACATCCATAGTAATAGAGGTTGAAACTGGAAACTAACTTTGAGAAATACCAATAATCTTCCTTTATTATCCAACTACACTTTGTAGAGTACAAATAACGCCATAGATGAGCACAAATATCACACGGTACTTGTACTCTAGAGTACCGGTTAAACAGGTTTTCTCGCATCACACAAGCGAAGAGTTGAGTTGTAGTTATGAAAAAAAAAAATGGCGGACAATTTGAATCATATTTCCGACGACGAAGAGTCAGAATGGCTGGCAAATATACATCCAAGTTTATTAGATGAATCCAATGAAGACAAACAGCTAGACGACCTGGAAATTTCTTCATTTATTGAAGAAAATAGAAACAGCAACACAACAACGCGCCAATTCCGTTCCGCTTCACATACTTCTGTCACAGACTCCCCGTAAATAAATATCCGCGAAATTCGCCCGCACTGAAATAACAGTTTGGTGTGTTGGATAATAAATAACTTATTAGTGATCGCTCATGCGTTAAGTTTTTTCTTTTATCAACTGTTTGCTTAATACAATATTGTCTCTAAAGATGGGTCTTACTGTACGTTGTTCAATGGGAAAACAAGAACAGTGCGAGTGTTATAAATGAAAAGCAAGTCATTAGTGCCATGGAGTTAAAAAAAGAACAACAGTTCACATAGTGACTGGCCAGTACAAGGGTCAAGTGGCTATTAGCCTGCGTAGTGGCCTTAGAGGGAGGGGAGAGGGGGTGGGAAGCAGAGAAGAGAGAGGTTCCAGTCGGCTCTCCACCCCCTTCCCCCCTTCCCCTAGGGCCGCTACGCAGGCCAAGTGGCTATTTATAAAGCTATGATTTTGAAAGTGTGTGGTGAGTACAAATTGCGATATTCGGTAAGAAATTGATCTATTGGTAAGTTGTTTCAGGATTATTTTAGTCATGTTTGAATAGCTGCCAGCCCAGCAAAAAAAAGACAAACAGCTGCTTAGTCTGCAGTTTAGGATAACTCTATTACAATTTATTGTTACAGTAGCAACAAGATTTTAATTCAAATATCAATTATTTAACCCTAATTAAGCCCTTCACTCCCAAGATTGTTAAGTCAAAATTGAGTAGAAATCTTTGAATTTCAATTAGCAGACTAGAAAACAAACAGTACAACATGAAAATGCTGCTTGACAGCTAACATTTGAATTTTAACACATAAGAGATTTATCCAACGAAGTTACAACCACATAATATTAAGTCAAGTCCCTTTGGGAGGAAAGGGTAGAGTACCAGTTGTATCATCATATCGTAAATTAAATGATTCCTTTAAAGACTATTTTTGACTGATAGTATTTATTGCCAGGGCTCGAACTTGGCGGTGGTCTACTAGCCAAATACCAGTAGATTTTGAGTTTTGGCTAGTGGATTTTCTCATCTGCTAGCCATCTTGGCTAGTTAATTTTCGCCTCTATAAATAACTTAAGTCTTCAAACATTTTCAAAATTCTTTCATTTCAACAACTGGCATGAAATAAAAAAAAGAAAAATAACTCTATATTCGAAAAATAATTCTTTGTTTCGTTACAAGTCCGTGTTCGTTCGCCGCCATATTGACTTGCTTGATCGAGGAAACATGGGATCAAGTCACATACCCATGATGCAATGCTATCAAAAAACGCTTGTCCGCCATTTTGAAATGCCACGCGTGATTGCTCTCGTTAAGTATGGATATCAGGGCATTTCTGTCGTCATCAAAATCCTCTGAATCATCTCAAACATCTACAACTTCCACTTCAAAGAGAGCAATTGATGATTCTTCGACATCTCAATCTTCATCGAAACGAAAGTTCGTACGGTCGTGGTTGAAAGACTTCACATGGCTAACGTACGACTCAGAAGGAAACCGGATGTTTTGCAAATTTTGTAGAGACAATCCAACTTGCAGTGACTCATCCTCTACCTTCGTGTCTGGCAGTCAGAATTTTAAAATAGAATCTGTGAGAAGCCACGAAACTTCAACTGGTCATACACGTTGTGTTGCGGCTGCTAAAGTTTCTGAGAATCCACAGCTAGCTCCTTTACCACGCGCTCTGTTGTCAATGTCAAAAGAAGTCTCTCAGAAGATGGAAAGATTGTTTGATATAGCTTATTTTGTTGCAAAGAGGGAAATGCCATTTACAAGCTTTCCCCACCTGTGCAAACTTGGAATGAAACACGGAGTTGAGCTTGGAAACACCTACATTAATGACAAAGCATGCAAAACGTTTGTAACGGCTATTGCAGGACAATTAAAGCATGAACTTTCAAGCAAGCTTCAGTCATCAAAGTTCATAAGTGTAATGGCAGACAGTGCATGTGATGTTGGAGTACGTGAGGTAGAAGATGTTTATGTATGTCATTTGGTTAAAGGTGAGATAGAAAATGCATTTGTGGGGCTGAAGGCTTGTGAAAACAGCAAAGCAGCTGGAATCAAAGCAGCTGTGGAAACTGCTATGACAGAGGTGTGTAGGGATTGGAAAGAGAAGACAGTGGCCCTGGGAGCAGATGGAGCAAATGTTATGCTTGGAGAAATAAGTGGTGTTTATGGCTTGCTTAAACAAGAAATTCCTCACATTATTAAGGCCAAGGTATTTGGAAGCACTATCATTATTCTGCAAAGGCAGTCCGTGAGCTTAAAGAACTAGCTGAGAGTATGGAAGTGCGAGCATATAAGGCAATCAAAGCAGACGGTACAAGGTGGGTACCACATATGCAAAGAGCACTGAATATTCTCTTGTCAAAGAACTTTCAAGTTGTAGTTTTGCACTTCCAACATACCTCACAAGCAAGGAATGCCAGTAACCAGATGCAAGGAAGGGCTGTGAATTACAGCAAAAAATTCACAAGCTACAAATTTGTTGCCATCATGCATCTGTTACTTGACATCGTAGATGCACTTTCCAAAGAGTCTTAGCTTCCAGGAGGATGGAATAACAATCTCAAGAGTTCAAGATAACTTAACTGCCCTTTTAGCAAAACTTGAATCTTTCAAGGAAAGACCTGGTCAGCAACTAAACTCTTTCCTTACGGAAGTAGGGGATGGCAACACATTTAAGGGCATAGAGCTTCAAAGGGATGCAGACAGGCAGGCTATTAATGCTATCCAGGCATCTGCGGTGAATGCTGCCATGACATTCATCCAAGAGAGGTTTGAAGGGATGGAAACAGATCCAGTATTCTCAGCAGCAGCTGTCTTGACAAAGCACCGAGGTTGGCCAGTTACAGACAGGCATCGGCTGCTCTTACATGGCGAAAATGAAATCCAGACACTACATGGTCATTTTCAGGTACCTCTAGAGCAGCACAACTTCAGTCTGCATGACTGTCTTGATGAATGGATGAGTCTGAAATTCCATGTACAGCGAGTTAGAGCAGAACTTGAACTCAGGCAAAGCGAATTCTGGAAGAACAAATTTATGTTTTGCAAAGATGATTATCCAAACCTGCTAATTTTAGTGGAACTATGTCTTGTAATTCCTTGCCAGACTGCTTGCTGCGAGCAGGGAAACTCTTGCATGAACAGAATCATGACTGACTGGAGGTCAACCTTGAATGTTTCTACTATTGATGAGTTGATGAGAATAGCTGTCAGTGGACCTTCTCATGAGGACTATACTGCAGTTCTAGCAGTTGGGCGCTGGCTGGAGGAGTCAGAACGGAGCAGACGGCCTACATTGATGGACTGATCATTGCCTTCAATGATCATTCCTACCACTTGGGAACACCTAATTAACTGTTTTATAATACAGAACACTACTAGGGTACTAGGCATTTTGAATGAGCAGCTGCTGTTTGCAGCTAGAAGCTTAAGTCACACAAAGAAGTAATGTCTGCAGGCCAGCAGTACATGCACAGTTGGGTTTTATTGTTGTCGAGGTAATTGGAATAACGAACAAGCATGAACACATACAATGAATTTTATGTACAGTTGTATAATAAATTGATTACAGTTTGATAGCAACAGCAGTTTTACATTTTTTTGTGTTTGTTTAATCTATAAAAATGATAGTATTGTGCTGTACACTTGCCTAGTAGAAATGCATTTTTGGCTAGTGAATCCTGACCATGTACTAGCCATTCGACTATTAACTTCAAAAGTTAAGTTCGAGCCCTGATTGCAATAAATATAATTCAAGTTATTGTATTTCATGGAAAAGAATCAACAGATTTTATTCACAGTAAGTCAATTAGACCAAATTTAATGATTCATAAGGACTACTTTAAAATGAATAGCTGTAATTGAGGATAATTTTTATGAAGTTCTCAAGAAAAGAAAAAGAAATCAAATTTCATCCTAATATTACTACATGTTGATGTTAATTAATATACAATAGAAAATAATTTACATGTAAACCTGATTTAAGCAGGTAAATAAATTTTATTGACTACTTGAATTTTTCAGTTAGCTGGGAGTTAATTAATGCATGTAATTATTTTATATTTATTGTCTCAAAGTTTTCCTAAAATTCCCAATAATTCTTAAACACTCCTAGAAATTCCTAAAAATTTCTAGGAATTTCAGGCAAGCTAGTTTTTAGATCTACATGCAGTCTTTCAGGGAAGTGATTGGTGCTGAGTTGGAATTCCTAGGAATTCCTAAGAATTCCAAGTACTGTTGGCTATAAACATGGAATTTTTGGGAATTTTTAGGTTTTTAGAAATAGGGTTGTTGCAGTTGGGAATTTCTAGGAATTCCTAGGAATTCCCAGTCCAAATTTACTGTAAAAATTGACACCTCTTATTCCTAGGAAAAAATTTGTGGGAATTCCACAGTCCATTTTGCAAGGGTATCCACTGTAAATATAAATGACCTTTGTGAACTAGTCATTTTCTACATTTTTTGGTTGGAAAACATGAACTTAGAATGCATTTTCTAGTAAGTACCTAACTGTTTTCAAATTGGGTTTCTCAAACCTCAATGTGCTTTCGTCACACAACGCTCTAGTGGGGGAGGAGAGTTGCGCGACGACCCTATTATCGGCTGCGAGGGAGACTAGGTTTGGTCTAGACTGCAATAAAAACCCTTAGATATCATGCACGAGACACTTTTTACCAAAGTTTGTAATACTGTGAAGGAATACTGTAAAAGCTTTAATTCAACATATAAATCTTCAGCCATGGCTATGAGGCTTTCAAGTCATTGACTTGAAAACCTCATAGCCATGGCTGAAGTTACTAATGTCATAGTTACATATGCTTGGCCAAAAATTCCATAATAATAGCTATCAGTAACTATATACTTTTTTTTAATTAAGTGAACAGAATGTTTGCATACTTTTTTAGCCACCTAACCATAGCGAGCCAGTATCAAATCATATTGGATGGAATAAAGTTAATTGTCACAGTAATACAACAACTGAAGTATTTTTTCGTGTGTGCGTGGTCTTAAAACATACACAGCAACTTTTTAGGCTGTTACTGTTCACAAGTCAATACACTAAAAGAAGACTTAAACACACAAGGAACACACAAGGGAAAGAAACACCTTGAGGGATAGGGGTGGTAAGAAAAGAGGTCCAGGACTGAACGGAGTCACTGTGGTAAATTGAACAACAGATTTGACTTTTAGCTACAATTTAACAACCGCTAGCAGAACAGCTCTGTCCAGCATCAACTCTGTCTATGGTAATGATACCAGTTTACAAAAAACATCACTTTTAGACTTGCATGTCTGTCTGGTAGGTAAAAGGGTTTATGTTTACCACTGCACATGGGAGTGATTTTAGAAGTTCATGTGCAAAATACATGATAATTAAGTTTTGGATTCTATAGACCCATATAGCAACGTTTGAAAAGGGCTCCAGAGCTATGGCTCAATCTTACATATGAAGACATCTTCTTGTTGCCTGAATATGGCAAAATGGTTGCATATGATAATTAAGGCTATGAAATAGTTTGGTCCACAAGTGGTTTGGTCTAGTCTCCCTCGCAGCCATTATTAGGGTCGTCACACAACGCTCTAGTGGGGGAGGAGAGTTGCATGACGACCCTAATATCGGCTGCGAGGGAGACTAGGTTTGGTCTAGACTGCAATAAAAACCCTTAGATATCATGCACGAGACACTTTTTACCAAAGTTTGTAATACTGTGAAGGAATACTGTAAAAGCTTTAATTCAACATATGAATCTTCAGCCATGGCTATGAGGCTTTCAAGTCATTGACTTGAAAACCTCATAGCCATGGCTGAAGTTACTAATGTCATAGGTTGCATGGTCTTGCTTTCTTAAAATATTGTTATTCATGACCACACTTCAGGGTCCATTTGTAGATATGATTGCACAACAACAAATGTGTAACACCACTGGGCTTTCATTTTTCACTTCCTTAATTCTTAAACATATGATTTGAAATTCACATAATGTGAAATAGTCCATTTTACAGTTGTGTGCTTGGTTGCCAAGCCTTTGAATGGGAGTGAGGCTAGGGATGACGTTGTTATGATACAAACCTTGCTGCCTTTCAAATGTAAATCACTTTGTTATCATGCTAACGAGATACAGGTCTCTATCACAACAAGGTCATCTTTAGCCTCACTCTGACTCAAAGGCTTGGCAACTAAGTACACAACTGTAAAATGGCCAATTTGTTTGACTCACTAGTCATACATATGGTTCAATAATTTAACTCAAGATACAATTCTCCCTTGGAAATTGCAGCACAGATAAGTTATATGCCATGACAGCTTGTGGGACAATGTTTCAAAAGCAGAATGACTGAAGGGATTTTAAAGTACTCAAATAAATATAACCTGGTTAATATAAACAATCCCAAATACAGTTGCTTGAAACTTTTCATATTATACTTGATCAAAAAATAATCAATCCATCAGGAAAGAGCACATCAAAATGAGTGTTTTGGCTAAGTTTCAGAATGAAATCTTGAATAGAAGTGAAACGACAGTCAATTGAAGATACTCAACACACAAGTAATATTTGACCAACCGTTGACTGATACACCACCAACAGTTGACCGATATATTACTGACAGATGACTGATATACCACAAAGATATGATCAATACTGGACCAAGATCTGTCTAAGAAATATCAACCAACTATCAACCAATATGTTGGTCAACTCTTGACCAATATATTGACCGGTCTAATGCAGTTGAGAGCACCTACCGTAAACATGATCTGAAATAACAACAGGTAAAAAGTGGAAAACCACCATCTACGTCTCTCGGTCAAACATCAACACTTTATCAAAAGCCTTCGATAATGTAAAACACCATTAGTAGGGGAAAAGCTAAAGGCTCTTCATCTCAATCCTTATCTTGTCAACTGGTACTTAAGTTTTCTAATGGATAGGAAACAAAGACTAATATTTAAGGGTTTTATCTACAAATGGCATGATGTGAACAAAGGAACAACCCAGGCCGGTAGTGTCAGTGGGCCTCATATTTTCAACTTGTTTATCAACGACTTAGGCATTAGTGATAGTGACCTTACCAGCATAGTTAAATATGCTGACGACACTACCTTACTAGTCAAAGTATGTAAAAATGAAATAGATCTTTCTCAAGAGGTTGTCAATCAGTTTCTCAGTTGGACCCAACAAATGCCATGGCATGTAATCCCAAAAAATGTAATGAACTAATACTTAAGAAGGTTGCTCATGATATAGACCCTGTGAACAATATAACGCAAGTTTCTTGTTTAAAAGTGTTAGGGGTTAATTTACAGAGTAATCACTGGTTTAATGAGTATATTAAGGGTAAGCTGCAAGAGGCCAATAAGTGTCTTTATGTGATAAGGAGTTTGCGCCAAGAGGGATATCAAAAACCAGATGTAGATTACGTTTTTAGATCAATTGTTTTACCTAAACTAATGTATGGTCTATCCATATATGCCTCCTCAATAGCTGAACTAACAACAGTCCAGAATTTTCTACAGCACTGCTTCAAACGTAAATATATTTCGCACCAAATTGGTATATATAGTGTATTAGAAGAGGTTGATCGCTCAATATTCAAGAAGGTCTCCTGTATGCCTGGTCACCCTCTGCACCCTTCTGACCCTAAAACGAAAGAAAGCTCAGCGCGCCTCCGAGTTCCTAGTAGTCAACTCCCTAGGGTTAATACCCAGTGTTTTAAAAATAGTTTTTTTTAATAGGCTCTAAAAGTAATGTCTTATATTATGTAATGTTGATAGCCTTGTAATTATTTTTATGTAAATTTTCTTGTTTTAGCATGTATTTTTGCTTAAAAACAATAAAGACCTATTATTATTATTATTATTATTATTATCATTATTATTATTATTATTATTAAACCAGGTTGTTGAGGGCAACTGCCAATATCCTTAGAAGGCAAAGTTGTGTCTCAATTGGAAACCTCCATGGAATGACTTGTATACACTATAACTGAGTCAAAGCTGATTGAATCAAAAACCACCATAAAAGGAGAAAAAAGGATGGGGAGAGGGCAGAAAAAAAGTGTGTATTTTAAGTGATGATCTTGATTCAAAGTGCCAAACAAACAATTAGTATTGACAGCTGTCATTTCACTGGTCACTGGGCGTTAAGTGTATGTTAATCAAGGTTGCAACTAAACAGATAATTAATCTTTTTGTATTTGCTAATGCAGTATCTACCGTTCAGATAACTCACAACCACTCGTGACAGATTTTTTTTCTCCGAAAGCACTACAAATTTGGATCGGTCAACGACACGGAGTCGAAAAAATCACATGACCACAAAGTAGTTTGAGACATTAAGTGAACTAAGAGTTTGCGAATTCCTTGTTTCCTTGACTTAAATTTCACTAATGAATCCACAAGAATCAGTATACTACTAGCTGAATATGATATGATCTGCAAAGGAAGTCAAAATACAAATGCAGTGGATAAGAAAACTGCATAACTTGTTACGGTAGGATGCTTCCGGGAGAGGCTTATTAACATGCGTCACATGAGGAAATATTTACTCTTGGAGCACTTTTACTTTCGAGGGGCCCAGAATTATCCATCATTATGATAACGATTCCAACCTTCAGTCATAATTAAACACAGAAAGACAATTTGAGACCTTTCCATGTTGACATTAAGCCAATAATTCACTACTAACCGATTCATTTCCTATAACTAGTCATGAAGCGCTACAAAATTAAATCACGCATTAAGTAAATGTTTGAGCGGGGTTTACATCCACAGAACCACCTTCAAATGAAAAATTTACCTTAAACTTGTTCCTGATTTACTTACCGGTGTCTGTTCCATCGCCTTGCGGGTGCTCGCTCGTGACAGCTGGTACGATCTCTTCCTCCTTCCGTGGGTTAATTTGATCGAGTGCCAGAGAAAGACCACAACCTGGGCAGAATCGGAAAGCAGGTTGCAAATTTGTGTATTTACATTTTGAGCAATTCATCGCGTAAAATCACGACTGCATCTCTTTGTCTAAACGCTACTTATGGCGCAGAGATATGCAGCCACTGAAGAGAAAGTTGTATTTCGTGCAGTCGCATTTAAAATGATGCTTGAAATGGCAGATTCACGGGAAGTGGTTAGTCACTATGCCTGGAATGCGAGATGACATCTGATTGGCTTCCCTTCGTGTCTTATGATAGACGACTATTATATTGCCTAATTGAGTGCATGATTGTTATTCACTGAGCTTTGAGATTGGAGAATCAATCACACAAACTAACCTGCAGAAATGGCGTACTTTTTTGTGTGCTTCAGTTCAACAGAGGCAAACGCGCTAGGCGGCGCAAGGCGCGAGTCACGTGCAATGATAGGGGCGTAGAAAAAATGATGCCGTTATTTTTTTGCGCTTCTCCACTTGCGCATGGCACGCACTTCGCGCCTGCCTGACGCTTATCTCCGTTCGCCTATAAGACGAAAAAAATTACACCTGTGCTGCAATTGCTCCGAGTTCCAAGTTACTAAACAAAATTCGTGTTCTTGCTAATCATGGCTTTGCGAACAAGGTCTCATTGGAGAATCGTCTACTCAATGAGTTGCGAAAGTGGAAAGCCCTAGCCTTCAAGCCATTCAGGATTCTCAACTCGTGCCCTGGTCAATTTAAAGCTTTAACCTTGACTCCCGAGGAACCCACGGCCACGAGTATTTCACCGTCATCCGTGCCGGAGGAAAGGAGGTAAAGGGAAATTTGAACTTTGCCTAGCTAGAGTGGGGAATTTGAACCGGAGGTGTCAAGTCTTTCCAGCGGAATACAAATGTTTGAATTTGAAGGAAGGTAAATATTTCTTTTCGCGACCAAATGGCACAAAAGAAAAGGTCCTCTAGGTCTCATTTTTAAAGCGTGGTCCATTTGTAGAAAGTCACGGTCGCTTGTTTCGTGTCTTCCCGAAGAAATTGGGTGGGGCATGTGAACCCAATTTTTGCCCAAATCTTCGAAAGTTCAAAAGCAAAGGGGAATGCCCGGGGGAGAGGATGTTGACTTCAACGTATGATCGACGCAAAACGATAACAATTACATAGTTTCCAAATGTTTCAAGTGGTGGCCAGAGGGCATTAACCATCGTAATTAACCATAATTGCTGTTATAATTCTGCTTTTATACCGAACGATATTACCACTAGATTGGCCTTCACGTGATCGCCTTCTATTCGAGAGACTATCTTCGAATAACTTCAGCGGAGCTGTCATGTTTTCAGGTGTAGACAGGTAACCTCTTTCCCTACCCCTAACTGTATCTACGTATGGCTGTAGTTACTAGAATTCACTGGACTGCAAAGTTCACTGGTTCACACTAGTTAACTTCACCTCGTGTTTTACCCCAAAATGACCATTTCCTAAAGTGGTAACTGAGGAGTCACCCCCCCCCCCCCCATAAGAAGCCTTTAATTGGAATGTCTCTTTCAGAGGTTTTTTTTTTTTTTTTTTAATTTCTAAATATAGCTGTTTGAAATGATCGGTGTTACACTGTGGCCCATTAATCTTTTTTTTTTTTTTTCCTAACCATTTTAACTGGATTACCGCAGTAGAGTAAGACTAGAACGGAACATATGCGAACCATGCTAGTAGTCCACCCAATAAATCCTACCCATCCCACCCCAGGGGATGGGCATCCATCACAAAGTAATTTCGTGCGTGGGAAATTAACGTCTCCTACCCCTAACCCTGTTGTTCGTCCCTATTCGAGAAGACTACAATATCTAACCATTTCTTGATGTCATAGAAAGGTAGCATATTCTTCTCAGTTATTTTAAGACCATGAGTATCGGTGCGGCTGGGGCTCGAGCTCTCGACCTCCCGCACAACAGTCCAGCGCTCTATCCATTGAGCTAACCAGGAGGCAGTTCATTCCTGCTATAAATATTGTGTCAATTATTCGCTCACGTAAGGAATGTTGGGAGTGGACTAGTTTACCGCCAAGGGTTTACAAGAGCAGAAGTTCTGTGACCAAACGGACGTAAAGACAGCAGAGTGACAATAACTCTCAATAAAGAAACGACAACTTTAAATTTAAACTTACAAGACATGTTTCGACATTCTCATGTCATCTTCAGTTGCATATGAGCTTTTAACGGTTGTACATTTGAATTCATATTAAGGTACGTTATAAATTACGTGTCAGGGCTTACGTTACAATTTGAATATGAAATACGCGAAAATGAAAATAGCTCGCGCATAACTGGACCAGGGTAACGTAAGCCCTAACATGTAATTTATAACGTACCTTGATATAAATTCAAATCGGTACAACCGTTAAAAGCCCATATGCAACTGAAGATGAGATGAGAATGTCGAAACATGTCTTGTAAATTTAAATTTAAAATTGTCGTTTCTTTATGGAGAGCAGAAGTTCTGTTTTAAAATTTGCTTTAATCTGCCCTTCGCATAAAAATTAAAATATCTTCCCTAAGCAGTTATAAACTGAGATTTGTCCTCATGATTAGGTCGAAAACTTCTTTGAATTATGACCAGGTTTCGCTCTGGAAATGTCTTGTACTTTCTAATGTCTTCAAAAATTCCTCGGCTTTAGGTCTGTCCATTTTACCTTCCTTAATGAATATTTCAAGAAGGGCATCGGTAACATCGGTGGGCATGCGCTGAGAGTTTCTGTACATAACGTGGAGAGAAAAAAACGTCAAAATCCACAGATATTTTACTATCATTGCTAACCACTAACTTTTTTACCGATGAAATTCTTTTTAAGGCTGTACTTTCAGCAAGTTCCTTTCAGAATAATTTTAACGCACCATTTACTTTCGATCAAGTGCAGCTTCCTCGCATGTTATTACAAAATGAGCTCTGAATATGTTAGTGTCCGAAGGTACAGCTGCCCATCCTAATTCTCCTTGAAAAGAAAAGCTGCTTTCAAATAATCCTTTCCCTTTCTTGCGCTATTCTTTAAAATTTACAACAGAAAAAATTCAAAATGGTAGAGACTTCCACGAGCAGAACTTCGCCTGAAGATTTTCGTTTTCCCCGACAAGTGCTTTCTTCAAGTCACCGACACTAAGAAATTCTGTTCGGCGTTGACAAGTCTCCTGGTTAAAAAAAATGAACATAAAAAACTACCACCTCAGTTTTAAGAAATGCGTATTTTCGAGAAAAAACTTGTCACATTTTGCCCATAACACATCGCCACGGAAAATTATCAAGGTTAAAGTGGGAGGGGTACCTGGAATTATCACACCCATGAAAGTTTGAAAGTCCGCCCATAAAACAAACCAGGTTCACTCCCACATTTCCGAGTTCGTCCCTTAATTTTTCAACTCTTTTTAGCCAAACATGTGTTTTTTTTGGTAACGAAATAACAATGAATTTTAAACTTTTGTGAGGCGAACTTGCAATGGGACGCAAAACCACATAGAAAAGCTTGCTACTGATGGGAAAGGGAACTCATACCCGGCTATGTAAAACCATCCTTGCTTGTTGACCAGAAGATCCCAGATGAGAGAGCTGTTTTCCAGTAACCTGTGCTGGACGTAGATCTTTTCTTCCTGTATAAAGAAACAATCAAAAACGATTAATTAGAGCGAATAAAAATATAGAAAATAATACTGATCTACCTTGTAAACATGGCACAAACGATGACTGAATATCGCGGTTGGAGAGTAAAATTACCATAGAAACTTAGTACCAAATAAACCAATTTCTAACTGGAAGAAAAAATAATTGCTTTATCGTACAAGACTATTGTCACCAAAATTAGGACAAAATTTTCAAAATTTCGTTTTATTTTCCCTTTTGTTAGAGAAAGTAGTTAAGTGTGATCCTTTATTTAGCATCAAATTTTACTATTTCTTGTTATTTCTTTTTAAGGCTTTAGAATTATCTAATATGTTGTACAGTCTAAGGAGTGAAATATGTGATTTGCGACAGGTATCAACTGCTAATGAGTCTATGTACCAAGGGGGCTACAAGTCACCCATGTTTGCTTACCTGATCTCTTGAAAAAGCAGTAAACAACCTTAAACTGCCATCCTCAACCAATGCACGCCATTGATCTCGGAAAAAGAAATCTTTGCTACAATTCCGACAGCCGAAAAACAGCACACATCCTTCAAGAAGACAACAGAATAATACAACTAATACAGATCGTCACTTGATTCATTAAAAAAAATTAACTACAAGGAAATTCAACGGGAAAAAACCGAAAAACTAAATTAAAACAAGAGATTTACCCTTTCTGAAGTGACAACATTGATTTTAGTGACGCCAAAGTAAATAGAGGCGTACAGACTGACCCCACAAAATGACCTGACTCTACCGCCGATCAAAACAGATCTATCCCAACTTACTTGAGCTAGCAAAACTGACAAATCAGCTGTCGTGAATCACACCTTCAAACTTCATCGATTTTTTTAATATTATTTTATTCTAAAGATGACTTCAGGGCAGGTCGTGGAAACGTCAGTTTATCGGTAGCCGAACACAGTGTTTTGTTTTTTCTTTTAACCGTACCCTCAAAGAAACGATTACAGAAGACATTCAATGATTTCAATTGACTGATTAGATAACAAGGTTGCACTACTAAAATAGCTCACTTGTGTTGGTTCTAAGGAAATGGATACCTTAATACAATCTCCCCTCTTGCTTCTAAAACAAACCTTGGCTTACCTCCGGCCGACTGTGACACTCTTTCTTCGATAAGACTTCTAAATGGTGCACAACCAGTACCTGTGGGAAAAAGAATGAGTAGAAGATTCGGCGTACTGACACGCGACTTTATTTTCAGGTGCCAGTACGCCGAATCTTTCTGCTTTGTCTGTTCAGGATAAAACTCCTGAGTGTTTATGTAAGGTCTCAAAAGAAGACCCTCCAAGTTTTGAAAGTGCTGTTGTCGAAGAAAACAGCCTAGTTTTTGAACAAGCAGATATTTTTAATGACGATATGTTAAGTAGTGACGATATTGTTATTTCGGAGGTCATTTCGAACAACGCTAAGCAAAATGAGGTAGCCGATAGCGACAAAACTTTATGTAGTGACTACTCGCCTTTGGCTAGCAGCGATTTAGAGAATAGTGAACAGGGGTCAACAAGTTTATCCGTCTCGAGGACTTTAAATAACTGAAGCAAATTCTTTTGTACAGCCCGTTAGTAATTATGTAGAGGACAAAGTTGATGACATTTCAATTTCTTTTGCGCCTGGAAGTGCTCTTCTACCTGTTAGCATAAAGGGTCATAATTTTCAATGTCTAATAGATTCCGGAGCTGCTGTCACAGCAGTAAGCGCTAATGTGTGGCGGAAACACTTATGTCACGCTTACCCAGAACTTGGTGTGCCTGATTCAGAAAGTGTGACTACAGTAAATGGTTCTCGTTTGACTACTGTAGGAAAGACTTTGATGGAATTTGTTATTGATTCTCGTATATTTACTTTCGAAGTATGTGTGATAGAGGACCTGTCTTTTGATGTTATATTGGGTAGAGATTTTCTTAAACGGTTTTGTTTCAAAGTTGATTTTAAGGATGGATTAGTTAGTTTTCCCTCTGAGCCCAGTCCTTTTCCTTTTGAGGGTGTGCGCGTAGATGACGACGATGATCTAATTGATGAAGCCTTCATTTCTTCTGTCCATGCCTCTCATAGCTTTGTGATTCCACCTCAGTCAGAAATATTGATTTCTGGGGAGCTTGAAGACTCGTCAAATAAGTATGGTATCGATGGCATGATTGTCCCAAAGCCTGATTTATCTCACCGTTATTCGATTTTTGGAGCGTCCGAGCTTGTTAGTGTTGCAGAGGATGGTACAATCCCTATTAGGTTGGTTAATCCTTCTTTTAAACCAGTGAAAATTTACCGAAGGACTCGTCTAGCTAATTTTGAGGAGATAGATCGCAACATAGCTACTTTCGAGTTGAACGCAAACGAAAAACTACGCGAAAGTCATTGTTCTCTTAGTAGTGACAACGAACCAGAAGAATGTGATTATTCTCAGTTGCCTGACTTATCTGATAGTATACTGTCAGCTGATGAAAAAATTAAATTTCGTGATTTGTTTAGTAAATACCGTGATGTGTTCGCTTTTTCTGATGCCGAATTAGGTAGAACGTCGTTAGTACAGCACGTGATCGATACAGGTGACGCTACACCAGTTAAAAAAATGCCCGAAACATCGAGCCTTGAAAACGCTCTACAACAATTAAACCATACAGTTTTAAATACCAACACACAACTTCAAGCTTAAAATGATAAAATGGATATATCAACAAAGTTGAAATGGTAAATTGGCCACCGTAACGATTACAAAAGCTGACGTTTCGAGCGTTAGCCCTTCGTCGGAGCTCCGACGAAGGGCTAACGCTCGAAACGTCAGCTTTTGTAATCCTTACGGTGGCCAATTTACCGTTTCAACTTTGTTGATATATCCAAATTATTTCGTTACTCCCACCGACGCAGCCCCAAACAGTTTCTTTCGAAACTATCAGCCTTTATTAAATGATAAAGTCTAGGGTGTAATTCATCAATGTCTTAACTTGTTCATAAACCGAATCAAAGTAACCAGCGAGAAGATACATTCACTGCTGATGTCTAACAGGCATTTCTTTAGGAAGCAGACGCGGTTTTCCATGAGTGACATGGATAAAGAAGAGCATAATTTAGAAGCAAATGCAAGTTATGGAGAGCACTGTTCTAAAAATAGCTTTGACATTTGTTACGCGGGATATCTTTTCCCTGAAACCGGGTAAATGCATTGTTTATCTATAGAAAACTCAGTTTTGTTCTACACAGGACTATTACCTCAGAAAAAAAAAAACACGCTTAAATACGAATCTAAGAAGAATAAAGGCACACGTGTTTCACCAATCAAGTTACAATGTATATATGCTCAAAAACCAGCGTAAGATTTCCTTTTTACCTGGGCCTACCATGACAATAGGGGAATCTAAAGCCTTGGGAAATGATATAGTTCCTTTCTTCACCCAAACAGGGACACAGCAATCTTTGTTCAAAGGGTCCAGGGAGGCCAGCCATGTGGAGCATAGGCCTTGCCTTGGTTTGACAAGTTTAGTTTTGTAGTTTACAACAGCTACCAGTAATTGAACTTCATCTGGATGAGCCTGTCAAGATGGGATCAAAAGTTCTCTCATTAAGTAAGCGACTGAATGCAGAATAACTGCGAATTTTCCTGTAAAAGGAGGAATGTGTTTGTATCTTATATAGAAAGTTGGCAATTTCTTAAAATATTTCCAAAAGTAGTTCTTTCAGAAGGGAAGAGGCTAAAATCGACCATCAACCTCTCCGTTTGCGTCTCCTCTCGCTTCTACCGATCTGACGTCCCGGCTTTCTCCCTTGTGCACACGTAACTAATGTCTTTGTCAATATTAAGGCTTCCGCGTGGAGAGTTTGTAGAGGCTGTTAAAAGGTATTTATAACATTCAGTTTCCTGGATCCAGGCAGTCTTACCTTCAAAGAAGAAGCAATAGAAAAAGCTCGAGGTTGAATTGGTGGAATGAGGTCAAATAAATACTCGAACGGGATGTTCGCACTTGCAGAAGGAAAGTCTTGAAGAACCTATGGACAGACATTTTTCACACCATTCATCAAACACCATCTCTATTTATAATTAAATCCAAAAAGTTAATTTCTTGTTCCTTAAAAACAGAGAATCGAAGCAACATTCAGGTTAGCGCACTGGATTTCAAGATTTAAAGGTCAGCGGTAGACACCTAACCGGGTCTTTGCGTTGCGTTCTTGGTCAAGAATATTTTTTTTTCAATTAACACCACTCCCTGTTTTTAGGTATGCAAATGGTGTGGTAAACCGTAAGGGAAATTGCTGGAGTCTACTTACGCTCAAAAGACGTAGGAATATCCTTCGTGACCTCATGTAGCAGAAAACGGGAGCAATGGATTACCAGGGTCGAGAAATCTCATGTCTACGGTATAATTTTCTCTGTTGCAATTGTTAAAATGATAACAAAATCTCCTCTATAAATAAATTGACTGTGAAAAAAGGGTACCAGTGAGCTACCCTCCCCTCCCCTCTCCTGCAAGATTTTGAAAAATTAATTCACTATACTTAACACTAGTAACAACAAAGCCATGATTACCTCCAAAGTTGTCCTTTTCTGTCTGTAGCAATATGAATAAAGTTCTTCCTGAAAGTAAAAGTCATCCGAGAGAAAAGGATCACATAAAATAATAATGATAATAATAATAATTATTAATATTATTATTGTTATTATTATTATTAATCATTTTTTTAATTTTATACTTAATCACCTCTCAGTAAGATATCATGACAACTGACACTTCCTTTCTCAGAATGACAATCTTTCATCCTAGGGCATATTAAATGGAAACAGGAGGCGGCGTGGCCAAGTGGTTAGGGTGCTAGACTCGTCATCTGGTGTCCCGGGTTCAAGTCCTCCACCCTGCCACTCAATGGATTTGTTCTCGGTTGCCCCTAGTTCAACTCCTTGGCTGTGCTCTGTAAATAGCCCACTGGTCTGTAAGCACTTAGGTAGTCTACATTGTGGCTGAAAAGCCCCTATGGGGAAGCTTCAAATAAATTTTTTTTTTTAATGACTGAAGCCTCTAGGCCTGCCCTGAGCAAGTATTTCTGTACAATCAGCTTTCTAGATCTAACTTTATATGACAACAACTGACTTTGAAGCCTTAATGTTGTAACCCACACACAGGAAATTCTTCAGTTGCACAAGAGTGCTGACTAAGATTCAGCCACTACTAAACCAGAAACAAATCATTATAAGCCACTTACAGTACAGCTCAGAGGTACATGGCCAATGCACATGCAAAACCTTTGCACGTTTTTTGGCTTACAAAAAAAGGAAAAGTGTGTCTCAAGTGGGTTTTTGCTTTTGTTACTCAATGCAGTCAGTTTGCCTTGTTCTGCATTGTTTAAGAAAATAAAAAGATTTCTAGTTTTAAAATACCACCACTGAAGCATTAAATTAATATTTGCATATCTCAACATCTAGAGGATGCAGTCGCTTTGATTTCAATTAAAAGTTAAAACAACTTTTTATGATTCAATTATTATTTCATAAGTATGTTTGTAAAAGTATTTAAGATGTGAGTAATAATCTCTATACACTTTTTTGTTACCAGTTAAATACAGCAAACTTTGCATGTACCTGACCCTCTGCAGAGCAAAACTCTTGAAGTTTTTCCTTTTCCAGGTCTGAACTTGTGAAATGGGAAAGAAGCTCAAAGAAGTATCTTCTTGGAACACCTTGGATGTCTAAATAATGTTCCACAAGATGCTGAATGGAGCATGGCTGGGGAAGCTGGTGTGGAACATGTAGATCTATCGTGTTAAATCAGGAAGTTTAGCATTAAATCATGTTTAGAAAAGCTCGAGCAGTTTTATCTGTACGGATCTGCTCACTATTTAAAACATATATTTTATTTGAAGGGACTATCATACAGATTTTAGAAATAAAAATGAAATATGAACTGATCCTAGAGATACTGACAAAATTATATAGACAACCACTAACTAGTTTTAGAGAAATCAAGAATAATGAATCCCACTAAAAAAATTCAGATTTTTCTTTGCACATTCAGAACCAATACTTTCAACATATTCTACAGAAGTTACCAGTAACTCCCACTCTGTTTAACATCACTTAAATTCAGAAAAAAGAACATCCACTGGGCATTGTGAAAAGTGACTGATAACAGATCACTTAGCAGATGCTTGCATCTTTCAAATTACAGATATCAGTTCTGCAAACCCTTTACCTAAATCATTCTGTTCAAGGTAAAATGTTTGGTCGCATTGAAGTGATAAATGATTGATAAATTCTTGTACAACATCATGTAGATTACTTGGCTGTACCATAAGGACATCACCTGGAGAGTGGCTACAACAGAATAACAACACAAACAATTTGACTATTAATAATAGTATTCACATCATAACTTAATTTAAAATCTAAAATAATTGGAAATTTAATAAAGAATGTACAAAGTATCTAGTATACCTTATTATTACCTTTAGTTAACAAGATTATCTACATCTAGCATTTTAAACATTAACGTTAAGAAGGTATCTAATGGATTGCTATAAATCTCAAGATCTCAGATAATCTTTAGGACCCCCTAACAATTTTTTTAACACAAGAAAACAAACATTTACCATATCATGACCTTGATCCCATGCAATAAGACAAAAACATGCTTAATTAGAACTATTTCTGTGCAGTTTCACAAACAGCTAAAAAACAAACATGCTTTCGCATTAAGAGACCAAGTTGTCAACTTGCTGGATAGATAATAAAACAAATTAAAGTTGCTATAAGATTAACCAGCCATTAGTGAAGGCAAGTTTTATGGGAGGGGTTAACAGGGTGCTGTAAGACCTTCACATTTTTCTTTGCCCTTAGCACATCTTAAGTCTAAAAAATATGTTCCACAGGAGCTTGCATCTAAGTGCATTAGCAATTTAGTTTTGCTGTAGTTGTTACGATATGTGATTTATCAACAGCTTGCCTTATTTGGTTATCTGCTAAATAAGCAGTGATTTTACTGCTCAAAAGATTTGCCTCCAACATGGCATGTTGAGTGTTTTTTACAACACAGAACAACAAAAAACACTGTAGTTTAGATTGAATTTCAGACAAAGTGATTTCAAACTACAATTTGGTTTGACTTGAATTTTAATTTTTCTGGATAAACCACCATGATCCTTAACCCTTTCATTGCCAGGAATGATCAAGAAATAATTTCTCAGATAATAAGAATGAAGAAAAGTATCGAGTGAGGGATACTCTTTGATTCAACACCAAATTCACAGAAGTACTAAGCACTTGCTACATGAATAAGAAATAATTTGAAGACCATACAAGGAGTCACTTTTGAGATCTTGGAAGTGAAAGGGTGAGACAAAGGAAAACACAAAACCCTTTTAAATCACAACTTTTTTATAAACTGAATATATACAGTGTTAGTACCTCATTCCAGAACCCTTGATATCAAACTGAACCAGCCTTACATCTTGCCAGTGATCTGGTGCAGTCACACGATTGTTTGATATCAGCCGTGCATTGAAAGGATGTCTTCTGCATGGACTGGGATTGGAAGTAACTGATTGGATACAAACACTGGAAAAGTTAGTAAGAGTTAATGAATTACTGACCAAAATTGTAATTTTCTTACTTCAGCCTACTGTACCTTTATTTTCCATCAACAAGCTTTCACATGCTTTGTCTGTGTCCTCTATTACATGATTATTGCTATCAACAAAGACCACCTTGAATCTTGATGGAGGCCTGTATACAAAGCAAATCAATCAATAAATGTTCTTAAATTCAATGCATCTTCATTTGTTACCTTTATCTGTCCATTTTCCAGTAATTTTCTTGATCTTATTGTATGACCCATAATGTTTACAAGGACAACAAGAGGTTTCTACCTTATGGGGCATGGGATCAACAACATTAAAGAAAAGATAGTACCATTTGTTCAGCCTCTTTGTGCTGTCCTTTCCACAGAAGAAATATCTTCCAAGAAAAACACTCCTATCTAAAGCTTGCCAGTTTTTAATATTCATGATCTCTTATATCAAATTGAAGATAGAACTCAAAGAGAAGATAAAGACCAATTATAGCCTGGGAATACATTGTCACCTCACCTAACATTAGCACTGATGATCTCCTTTCCAGGGGGCAGAGGATGTATTCTAAGCATTTTTTCCCAGAGTTGATTCAACCAAGGATCAACAACTGCATCTGGCCTAAAATAAAATAAAATAAAATAAACTCTTTAATTTTCTAACATTAATGCACTCATCGCATAGGATGCACTGACTGATGGAATTTTTTATTCAGAACATAGCATTTACAGTAGAAAAACTACCTTGAGCAAGTTACAACTGACATATATGGCAAGGTAAGACCACCAAGCAGGAGAAAGAGGTGGTCTCTTTTTTTCAAAGGTTGCTTTTAGGTTCCAATCAATCAAGATATCCTTGCTGTATTACCCCCAACACTAAGACTAAGCGTGAGCTCAACATGACTGGATTTTGGCTGAGTTCTTTTTCTTTTGCATTTTTATGGACCAAGACAAAGTCAAGGCCTGTAAAAATGAAAACAAAAGAACAAAGGTTACATCCAACCATCTAAGCCACATAAGCTTTGTCAATATAGTATTTATCATTTAGCTACACAATTTCACTTTACTGTGAATCAAGAGCCAAGGAAGAAAGCCAACCGGTTTTGTAGCACAATAAACCCACAGGAATTCTTTATGTTTTCTTAATGTTCTGATTGTCTTCCACCACTTTTTGTGACTCCATTGCCAGCATTGTCCAAAAACAACGAAATTTCTAAGTCTGCTGCGAGCAATCTTTTCCTGCACCAAATCAAAGTAGACAATGTCAAGCAGGCAAGATAGAGCCATTTTGCCTGCTCAGGTAGCCTGTCAAAACACAAGATTCACTACATATTGCCCACCAATGAAGTATTACTGATCTAACCTAAGTAGACAAACAGACACTGGCTGACTGCAAAGAGGAACTTTCACAAGTTACTAATCCCAAACCTGGAACGTACCCAAGATCATGCTGGTCATCTGCTAAACCAACTTTTTGAAGTTCTGTACCACCCAGCTGGATCAGTCTCTTGTTCAACTTCTTGGCAATAAAGTTGAATCTGAAATATATTAAATATCACTTCAATCAGAGAAGACTAACTACAAATAACTATGATTCATAATATTCACTATTTATCATCATCACAAAGAATAAAAACTTGGATAGTCTTGTTTTCACAAGGTTATTGTCATCTAAAGTGATCACTTCACTGACCAAACATTCTTTGATGTGCGAGAACTGTATAAGACTCCAAACGAATCTTTACATTAAACAAAAATGGCGACTAAAACCAAAACCGAAAACAACAACAACACCATGAGGTCTCAAATTACATCATTATCACATGATATCAATCATAGGTATGTAAAGCGTACAAATTGAACTAAAACAATGTAGTTATAGTCGCAACAGTTATTGTGTTGACATTTTTCACAGCCACCTTAATTATGTCTCTAATTCCCAACTATGTCTCAAATCACTTTCTGAACCTACTTTGGATATGATGAATCACCTAACCCTAAAACAGCAAATGACAACCCAGATAGAGAATTAACTGGGAGGTTTCTTCGGAGAATAAATCTCCAGAATTTCTGTAAAAGATCAAACAACATGTTTTAAGTTTTATTGATGTTTTGTTTTAGTTTTTATGTTTCTGTTTTTTTTTTTTTTTTCATTTTCTCGTCAATCAACTATAACTGTTCTATTGGTCTGAGGAATAAATTTAAAGTTCTCTCACTTTATCTAAGGGTGAAAGTTGTGCTTTAATAGGTTAAAAAGAGGAAGGGTTAAGAGCTACTTTTTCAATTCATTATTTACCATTTTCGGACTGAAAATTAAGGAAGAGTAGAGTAAGACTTTTGTTTAATGAGAAATAACTTAATAATTGTAGCAAAAAATATAGATATGGTATAGCAGTAACAACCTTCATATTATCAGGTTCATCTCCTTGACCTGTTGTTGCACATACAAATATTACAAGCTCCTCTTCAATCAGCTTCATCTGAAAAACATACAAGTCATTTAAAAGACTTAACATGTACTTACGTAACGAAAAATATTTTAACACTAAAGAAAGCAAAAACTACAGTCATCTGATGAAAGACATACCACATTGTAATCGTCTAGAGCCAAAACACGCGCTGATAAATATCTCCTTTTGGCTTCTCGACCGATTCTTTCAGCAACCTCTTGGGCAGTCCCAGTTTGAGAGCCATACAACACAGACAGTCTTCTTCCGCCGGTCTTAGTTGATTCGTCCGCCATGATGGAAAATTCCACTGAAAATACCTCTGACCAGAAACGATTGCGGTCTAGGAGCTAGCAACGGTCACGCCATACCTACCTCGGTAACGCCGTTCGCTTGGATAGATCAGCGAAGACATGGCATCCAATCTCGATTTTTCAGAGGATATCGAAGAAGCTAAGGTATACATGGCCAAGAAAAATGTTTTCCAATTGTTCGAGGTGAGATATATCTTCCTCCGTCTTTTCTTGAGAGCCGAGATTTGTTGATTGTTCGCTGAAATAATGTAGTTGACATCGGACAACATGAGCTCCTCATCTCAAATCACAGGAGCGTTTTTTCAGTCGATGTCATACAATTACCGCTTTAAGCATGAAGAATCATTCTTTGTTTACCTCTAAAACATTTTTACCACAACATGTTTGGCTGAATAAAAATAACTTGCGACGTTAACTAATTCAGTTTCGTAGTTACACGGACATCATACTTGCAAAATTGTGGCGATCGGACAACCAAGAACTAACACGTTATTATTCAGATCAAATCATCTCCAATACGGCTACTTTTTAACTTCTCCCTGAAGCATAAAAGAATTTAATCCCAGAGAATGAAATGGGAAAAATTCTATGCAATGCCTTCGTAGTTTAACATTTCAAAGTCATCAAACAGTTTCCGGTAGACCAATCAAGATGACAACAAAACAGATCATGATTTTTTTACGACTGGTAGTTTTACCCTTCAGTTTTAAAGTATAACCCATACAGTGGCAATGTACTTTCCTTTGACATTACTTTTCGATATGATGTAGTCATAAAATAACACAGCGGATAAACTTAAAGTAACTACGCGCGAAGTCCTTGGTTACGTATTCAGTAATTATGCAAGAATTGCTCTTGATCAATAGGTTACTCACAATCCGTTGTAAGGGGGGACTACCGGAATGTTAAGGGCAATATGTATTATGTCTGGCCTAAATCAACTTTTTTTGGCAAATATGTATACAAGGTCCACATTTTACTAGAAGAAGTGGTTCGACAAAGTATCCGGTTCGTATTATGTGCAAGGTGAAGAAACATTTGGCCATTTTGATCTTGACAAACTTTTACAGATCACAACAAGGCTTTTGACAGATGTTTCCTTTCAAAGACCTAGTCCCGTGGCAAACATTTCAAACCTCGTGAAAAGCTTTGTACCCCACTATATTTTGAGTTTTCAAATGATTTTTAACTGCTGAGCGGTGATAAAGAGGGGAATTTAATATTCGCCGATAAAAATGGCCTTATTACGTTAAAGAAAACAAACCTTTTGGTGTTGTGTTTCAAGTTAGTGTCCTCGAGGGATTCTCCTCGCAACTGACCCAATCTTGCTAATTCCATGATCCGAAGAGCTTCGATAAGCTGCGGCTGGCCGGGGGCTGAGGTTGATGCAACACAGATCAGTGATCCAGTGATCTAGAGGACTCTGTTTCCATTTATCATGAACCCCATACATCTCCTTGTCAATGAGAGTGCCAACTTGAGCCACATTCAGATATTTTTCTCTGAAAATTTAGCACTTTCTCCTCCCCTCTCTCTCTTCATTAAGTATTCAATAGTTGTATCCCTCTGCATAACCACCCTTCCTGGGTTTCACGTAGCACTTTAATTTAAGCTTCAGAGTTAATTCTCTGTTCCACCATTTGTGTCCATAGTGCTACGCTGCACAACATTTATATGTACCCTTACTTCCTATTGATATCGATGTCACGGTTGGGGAAATATCCTGTGTAGCTGGTCGTTAGATCGAGTGCGCTTAAAACGAGGGGCGAAGTCTCATGAGGTTTTTTAACGGTAATACTAGAGAAACTATTCGAAGGGTGGATTATTGTTCTGTGTTTGGGAGAGACCTTACATTCTTAGAGTGCATCTCTCCTCTCAGGAAGGTCTATGAGCACTATCGGAATATCAGGGAAACCTGACCAAATACCAGTGGGTAACCGGCCACGACTTAGCATCCCCTTTAGAAGGAAAAGGAATACTCATAGTCGCTGCATGTTACTGAAACCGTAGTAAAGTCCCAGATTAGGTTCCCAGGCTTGTGAGCGACCTTAACTTAATTATCTTTTACCTGTGTACCAAAGGGCACATACGGACGGCAAATAATGCTGAAACACCAAGAAAATATGATAGCCATAGGTAGGGGGGGTTCCCTCTGGCTGGTAATCTTTTAACCAAGAATCTGTAGTGAATGATATTTATGTATGTTTTCTCGATACAGAGCCTTTTGACTGCAGTTGTTCACAATCGACCCGAAAACCCGGTAGAGTTTCTTCAGGAATGCCTAGAAATTGCCAAGCAAAACGAAGACCTTCGATGGAATTCATTTCTTGAGGTGCAAAGCAGAACCAACAAGAGCTCACAGACAACTGGACAGTTTGATAAGGTGTTTAATACAGAACTTGAAACGACACCTAGTGACTGAACATGAAAGATCAAAAGAGACTCTAAAAGTTACTTATTTATTTCCTTTTTACATTAAGAAAGAAATATAGAGACAAATCAATTATATTGAAAATACAGCCTTCTTCAGGTTTGGATCATGTACCAGTGTTCCAAAACTCTGAGCAAGTCACCAGCCTTAACCTTATCATTTAGTATTTTACGTTTTGTGTTTTTTATATGAATTAGAATATGCGTCACGTGCGAATGACTTTAAATCGAGGTAGTAGCTAAGAAAGGGTTGGCGGGAGGGGAGGGGGTCAAGCTTTGAGCGCCTGAACTCAATTTCTGTGTAAAATCGAGGGGCTGTTGTCTCGCAGTTTCGCTGCTCGTGACACAGCTTCATTGCGAGCCTGCACGCAGGTTAGGGAGATCCCCTCTTTGTGAAGAACAGTATGTAATGATTTAGATCGTGGAACCACCTGTTACGCTTTCAAATGGTAGAAAATGTACTGTGTGATCCTCTTTAAGAAAATCAAGGGGAAGGATAAGTAAATTCGTAAGTGCGAAGTCCATCTAACTTGCTTCTTTGTCGTGATCAGATATCAGTTGTTTAAAGCGATGACACTCCTTCGCTTATAATAGGAAATATGCGTTAGCACGGATGAGTATATTTATTCCAAAATCTGAAAAGGCGGTGTTATGTTCTTAACGTATTTGGAACACTTGTGGTATCAGATCAATTTACATCACGACTTTTTGTTACTGAAAGGCGCATAACATCAGAAAGGTTGACCGCCGCAAAAACTGTTACACAGTTCGCAGGGGAAAAAATGAGACGTGGACGTGAGCATTTTTTCCCCTTTGCGATGTGATTGCTCCGAGTCGTCTCTCAAAAATTTATGAGTGTGTCCAGTTATTATGGCTAATATCGTAAATACCTAAAAAATTATACTAGTAAAATGGTTCCATTGAACGCGATTGTTTTTTATTAATGCTTTCATTAAAGAGATTAATTGAGGCAACTTGGTTTCTTTTTGCTTTTTTTCTCAAACGCCTTCAGAGAGGCAAAATGAGACTGACCAGGGAGGTCGAGTCGTACGACTCATTGTGGGCTTTGACGAGACTCATGGGGGGGGGGGGGGGGAGGGGGATAAGAAGAAAGCGACAGAAGGGAAAATTCAAATGTAAGGGTGCCAACTGACCTGTTGGACCATCCTTGCCATATAATTTGGATATATCAACAAAGTTGAAATGGAAAATTGGCCACCGTAACGATTAGAAAAGCTGACGTTTCGAGCGTTAGCCCTTCGACGAAGGCCTAACCCCTCGAAACGTCAGCTTTTGTAATCGTTAAGGTGGCCAATTTACCATTTCAACTTTGGATACAATGAATATATGAAGTTCATATATTTGAACTGCGGTATTGGATACGTATCGTGCATCATGCGTATCGTGCATCATACGCATTTCAACTTTGTTGATACATCCAAATTATTTTGTTACTCCCACCGACGCAGCCCCAAACAGTTTCTTTCGAAACTATCAGCCTTCATCCTTTCCATAACTGGCTGTGGACGTACGTGTTTCGTGACGATGTATTGCTTACATGTTACCTTTGGTTGTGACCGCTGATCACCCTTTTTTATCTAGTTGTAGTTCAGTAATTTGAAGTGGCGGACGTTATGTTATCGCCATGAGGTTGTTTTTCTCATCATGTTACTGGGAAAATAAATTGTTTTGTGATCGTAGGTCGTCTTTACCTGACCTTTTCAAATTCAGAAAACAGAGTGAACTAACCCTGTCCTATGGGCAGTGCGTGTCAATTTTCACCTTCCAATCCGAACCACCCGCGAAACACGGAAGGTTAAAGGATTAAAGAAACAAAAATTCCAGACAGTGAATCAAACTACTCCAATTCGTCTAGCTTTAACACCACACGAGACAATCCACACGCCTAAACTCACAGAGAGTTTACTTTCGCTCTCTGTTTACACCGGAAACATCGAGTTCTTTCCTTGCGGCCAGAGCTACCAAATGCCCATCCTCGGAGACCCAGGGGCAGTGAGTCGATTTCAAGTTAAGGGCAGAAGAGCCCCTGGGGACATTGTCCTACAAGACTAGTTCCAAACGGTCGCAGTCGTTCTGGTATCTGATTGGTGCCAGAAAATCTTTGTGTTTTTCTGCCCAATCAGAGCGAAGTGTCGTTTGGAGTCCTTTCGTGTGTTTTAACATGCACATATTGAACAAGCCTGTTGCTCGCTATGTTTGTCTCGGCCGTGCGACGAAGCTTTGCCCGAGGGGAAAAGTTTCAGTCTCAGCACACAATGTAAGAGAAATCGATCAGATTGTCCGCGAAATCTTACCGGAAATTATACTAAATACTTTCGCAGGTATCACAAGAGAACAAGTTTAAAAGTTTGGGAGGTTCGTATAAAACACAATGGTTGAAAGCATTGATATGTCGCTTTAAACGTTAGATGAGATGTAAGCCTAAATCTTTCAAGATTTTTTTGTATAATTTGCTGTCACTGAAACTTTTCCAATCCCGTGAAGCTATTTCGTCGCACGGGCCACGCAGGTATGTCGAACAACTGGCGCTTACGCATTTTTTTGTGCACGCCCGGCCAAAATCTAATCTAACCTTCGCTTGAAAAATTAAAAAGAAAAGCTGAACGTGGAAACTTTTGTTTATTAGATGTGGGTAGATAACCCTGTACTAAGCTGACATTTGCAATAAGGCAAGCTCGCCCTTTCCATCCAATATTTCTTTTTCTTTGGTTTTGTTTTCCCCAATGAAAGCAGCATCGATTCCCAATGATCAAAGGTAATTAACTTGGTCTTCAACTATCGACAAAAGAGGTGAAGTGACAATGACCAAGGGACTAGAAGAGGATCCATGGCCTTTCGAGCTCAAGAATTTGAACACTCAACGCAGCAGTTGAAAGATTAACTTTCTTCAAACCCCTTCGGTAACTGTCCGAAAACATATCTCCTTTCCACGATGTTCTCGATGATTAGTTTTTGTTCAGATTTTTATTAACTAACCGGAAACACAGCTAAGCTTTCTTTAAGCGCTTGCTGGAGGTCGTCCACGTACTTAACGTTCTCTGCAAGTTTGGCCATATTGTAAAGAATTTACTACAAAGCAACGATTAGAATTTGGCGCGCACAGAAAGCTACGTAAGCGCCAGTGGCTTGACATACCTGCTAGGCCCGTGCGACGAAATAACTTCACGGGCTTGGAAAAGTTTCAGTCACAACAAATTGTACAAAAAATCTAAAAATATTTAAGCTTACATCTCATCTAACGTTTAATGCGACATATCAATGCCTGCAACTATTATGTTTTAAAACGAACCTCGCAAACTTTTAAACTCGTTCTCTTGTGATACCTGCGAAAATATTCAGTATAAATTCCGGTAAGATTTCGCAGACAATCTGATCGATTTCTCTTACATTGTGTGCTGA